>NC_083477.1:13290383-13450383 GCF_030014155.1 Tachysurus vachellii
TTTGTGCCTCAGTCTCTGTGTTCAAGGTGCGTTCACTAACTGAGTAACTGTTTGTGCCTCAGTGTGTGTTCAAGTGTAGTTTTCTGTTTTTATTGTTGAATACAATTATCTGTTAGGCATAACAGTTGTGTTAATCAGAATGTCATTAATCCTTTGTAATAATGTTTATATAATAATGTTATGTGTTATTTAATGTAATAATGTTTCTATTTATGAGCAGAAGGACCTTGTGACGTCAGAGCTACCTTGCAGTACTTGATGACGCTTTTTCCGAGGAAGTTGTTTGACGACAGCCTTCCACTGATTGTCTACAAACACCAGCTATACAGTTTACTCAGTGACAAAACGCTGGTCGACAAGCAGCTGGTAATGTTATTCCATGTCCACTAACTTTTTCCCATTATGAGTGTTCTGTGAACCCAAGCCATGACCACTTATATGCATAACATGCATGTACAGTGCTAAACCACAATAATGTTCCTTGCACTGATTTAGCATGTAATAGGAAGTATTGTGTTAAAGGAGAATAATCCAGACCTGGGTGATATGATACACCCAGACGCCAAGCCTGGTTTATTCTTGGAACACGTGTGCGTGCAGAAACAGTGGTGACGCCTGCATATCTTATGTACAGCGTGTAGATTTACAACAGATATTCACGCCATGGCAGGTCAGGGCCATTTTCACCATTTTCCATGTCATGTAAAATGTTCAAAATGGCTATTTTAAGTTGAAAGTGGCTCTGTCTTAATACTTTTGTGATTGGTGTCATTAGGGTCTCAAATCAAGAGCTCTGACTTTACATTATAAAGCTTTTACTAAGCTTGAAAATCTTAAAGATTGGAAGACAAAACAGAGCTTGCAGTAGGTTTGAAGTCTACGTGAGAGGTTTTTATTAGGGCTTGTTGTAGCCTAGTGGTTAAAGTGTTGGACTATGCTACCAATCGGAAGGTTGTGAGTTTGATCCCACGTCCACCAAGCTGCCACTGTTGGGCCCCTGAGCAAGACCCTTAACCCTCAATTACTCAGTTGTATAAAAATGAGATAATGTAAGTCGCTCTCGATATAAGGGCATCTGCTAAATCCTGGAAATGTAAATGTTTTTAAATTGCAAATACTACTTGTAATAAGTGAGTACTGGTTAATGTTAGTACTCACTAACCGCATTCTAAGGTCTGAAACCATAGTTTTTAATTCCTTAACTTTCCACTAAGATTAGGACATTGCTTTTTTGTCTTGTTGTTAATAATAATGCATGTCATGTTACCAAAAAAAATGCACAAAACCCTCTCTTCTGAACACAGGCAAAAAATACTGACATTTATAAAGTTTTGGCACTTTTTAAACAGCAAGTTTTGCCTGATCAGCAAATGTGTTTTTATATAACAAATTACTTAAACATTCAACATCTATTTTTTAGAGTGCGTAGAGTGTCTGCTATACATACATAAGTCTGCAACACATACACAAGTCTGCTACACAACAACTAACAAATCAGATCTGTGATATCTGATAGTACCAGATTGCCTTGCCTCATTTTCATAGATGAGAACAAATGCAGGATTGTTCTTGGTAAAAGCAGAGAACAGAACTAACCATAAGAACAACACTAAGTCTTGTATTTTTCTGTGTTGGCAGAATGAGTTGAGGGATAAAGGAGAACTGCTCATGTTCCAGCTGGGCTTCGACACAGACACGTTCGCAGTGGTGTTTACTGAAGACTACAAAGCGAAAGTCTTGGCAGAACAGAACGGAAAAGACACTTGCGCAACCGTCGAGAAATTTTTAGATAAGGTTCTGCCTAACTGCATAGGATTGAGTTTCAGCAAATGTCAAATGCTCACAGAGTTTCTATTCACAGATGCCGAGATAACGTAAGACAATTTATGATGAATAATAATAGCAAGCTGTACCTGCACTGCTCTGGGTTTAAGTTAAATATCTGTTTAACAAACAGGCAGCTTGTGAAGTCAGGAGTGTTGACAGTGAGAGATGCAGGAAGCTGGTGGCTTTCAATTCCAAACTCTGGTCGATTCACCAAATACTTCATTCAGGGTAATGTGAAAAATGAACAGTATTAATAAGTTTGAGGTAAAGGTAAAGTGTTCATCATAACCTACTGTATGTGCCTGTTTTTAGATAAAAGGCTAAAAACAGCATTATAGAATTTCCAAAGCAACACTTCAAACATTAAAAAAAAGCAGTTTAACATCTCCTTACATTGCTGCAGTTGCTCTGGTCGTTCTTTTTCAGGTCGCAAAGCTGTACTCAACATGGTCAAGAAATCAAAATACAATGAAATCCTAAAGGCAGATTTGGAAGCACGTCGGAACAAATCGCAAATCAAACTCGATATCAAGTACCACATTCATGACATAATAGGTGCAGAACTGGTAGAATGGTAAGTCTATATAAGAAGTTTATTTTATTTTTTTTAATATTTATTTACTATGAATATTCTAACATTTTTGTCCTCTATTTTCTAGCATACAGACCACATCAGGGCCTTTATTAAGATTTGTGGACACTTGATCTTCATTCAGCTTACCGGAAATGAACGAACTGAGAAACTTTGATATTTCCTTTTGAGCATCATACAGGAGAAAGATATTTTGTTATATAAAGGTGAGATGGTAAGACGTGCACAACAGGGATATCGATGATGAACTGCATCCAAACATGTCTGTCTTTAATGTTGCAAGACTAAATATGTGTAATGGTCCACCTTGGGGACATTTACCTAAATTTGCTTCCAGTGAGAAGCAGGACTGTGTTGCCTTAAATTCAGTGAGGTTTTTGTTGTTAAACAGCTGGTTGCACAAATTTCTTATTTGAAATAATGGATCTTCTGTTGTCAACTCAACCAAATACGTGTTGCTGTTCACCAATATTTATTTATTTTGCTTAAGTAAAATGAATTAGGTGGCATGATGGTGAGCAGGCAATTGTTCTTGCCTCATAGCTCCAAGGTGCCGGCGTTTTTTCTTCCCACTTGGTATTTGATTTTGCATCTCTAAAAATAACTAACAAAAAAGTGTGAATGAGTTGATTGCATTTAGCTCTGTATTCCTCCAAACACTGTTGATATTGAAAAAGAATGAATAAATAAATAAATTCTGTATCCTGATTCATTTCCATGTAGATTGCAGCCTGTTTGTATTATTGTCCAGATTGGGTCCTATTGCATTTGTGGCTTGGAGGAATGGTCTTGGGACAGTTAATCTATAGATCCAGTCACTTGAGCTGGTGACTTTTTTGATTAGAAAAAGTATAAACATTTATGAATTTTCAGATGTTTGTTACTTCGTTAACACTCATCAGCACAGTAGATAAATGATGGTCAATCATCAAATCAAATAAATCTTCATTACTTATCGAATTGACCCTAAATGAAGCCACATTTAATTCTGCTTTATTTCTGTCACCATTTATGCAAAACAAAATGATTTGGAATATCCCTAAATAAAAAATAAAATAAAAAAAACACACAAAAAAATGGTTACAACATTGGCTCTAATCATGCACACAGACTTGCGATGGCAAATGCACATTGTGTACTTGTATTTTGGGACAGTTACAGGAAGCATGCAAAAACAAGCTCGGAATGCCGCAAGGCATGACATGTTCATCAAGTTTAAACTGTTAGAACCATACTAGTCAGCTGACAGTTAAATGTTAGTGTACAATGTAAAAGTTTAGTTAAAAATATAATTAGCTATGATAGGAATACAAAGGGAAAAAAAAAAAAGGTACTTAAATTCCTTTCATGTCGCAACCAACAGTAGTGTTGCCTTTTTAATGTCCGATATAAAAAGAATGAAGTGAAATTTTAATACAAGATTTAAGGGTTAAGATAAATGTATTCAAACCATTAAATGATGCCGATAACCCTATATAGTGTTTTGTTTTGTGATGCATCAAATTCCCTATTAGTACACGATCTTTTAGACCGCAGGTGAACTTGTTTAAGTTGGATATCCAGGCAGGGTATTAAAAGTAATTCTGATTCTAGCAAATCGGGCTTTATCGTTCATCAAAGACGAGGTATAACTGTGCTCGTACGTAAGTACTTGAGAAACACTGAAGCTATGCTAGCACTGTTATTCAGGACTAATGTTTTACTGTATGAAACGCAAGACTGTTTCACTGTAATACAAACATGGAGCCGGTGACGAGTACAGATTCGTGGTAGGTTCGGACTCTACGGGATTCATTCTTTAAAGAACGTTGTAGTGGTTGCCTGGCTATTGTAGTGCTATTTGGCAAGACCGTTATATTTCATTCCCACAGTGACTTGTAAACAAACAACGAGGGCTCTTAAAAGAAAAACAAGACAACTTCTTGCGGTGTTTTTTTTTTTAAAAATCTGTTGAAAGGCCATATTGATTTTAATATCAGTATGTGTAAGGAAAAATGGATTTGAGGTGATTGTGTCCTTTCCTAAATCTAGAGGTTATGTTCATTTGTGTGAGGATATAAACTTGTAGTCAATGGAAGAAGAAAAAAAAAAAAAAAAGAGTAAGAAAATGAAAAAGAAACAAAAAAAAAAAAAAAAAGAGGAAAACTGGAACAAGTGAACCGTCTCATTCCTATCCCTCAAAATACAGCTGGGATTGTAGGCCTCGCTCACGGTCTAGAGCAGAGAGCATTTTCTCTTCCTCTTCTTCACAGGGGGTGGACAGAGAACAGCTCGAATCGCCTCGTCAAACACTGTCTTAAGGCCGCGCTGCGTCAGGGCCGAGCATTCCAGATATTTCACAGCTCCTGATGGATGAACAGTGAGATGTACAGGGATGTTAATGCTTTAACTAAACAGTCAAAAGAGATGATAGCTATGAATTTAGAAGAGTAAATTATACTCAGTACGTGTTTTTCTTAAGTTCCTAGCACAGTTAAAGAATGCAACGTGCTATGGTCATATCGTACTGTGAGATCTACAAGTACGTGGCTACAAACCCAACAAGCACTTATTATAAAAGATCATAACATGGCATTTACCTTCTTAAATTAACATGCGTGTGTACTATATGCACCTTAAGACAGATTATCGATTACAATTACTACAGCCATAATAAAGCAACATTACTTAACAGACACTTGTGGAAATCTTAGCCTGTGGAAACAAGAGTAATTAAGTGACTCCGTTATTTTGTTTCCTTTTGGTTTGTGTTTTGTATACAAGAGAACTTTCAATACAAAGATATAGTAATGAAATTTGACTTCGAATTTTAAACCACCTGCAAGTGATCCATCAACAGCATGAAATTGTGCTGATTTCAGACTTCAATCTCATGGCATGAAAATGTCAAACCCGGAACACTCGTACTCTGAAAGTGAAATGCAGTAACCTCATACTGCCCACATACCAATCTCTTTAGCCATGGCCAGGCCCTGAGGGTAGGTGATGGGAGTAAGCTTCTTCTCCTTCAGCTTCTCAATGGTATCCTTGTCATCCCTCAGATCAAGCTTGGTTCCCACCAGGATGATTGGAGTGTTTGGGCAGTGATGTCTCACCTCTGGGTACCACTGTACAGAATAAACATATCCAGCCATTACAATCTATCATATCATATATCATATCATATCATATCATATATATATATATATATATATATATATATATATATATATATATATATATATATATATATGAATGAGAGAGAGAGAGAGAGAGAGAGAGAGAGAGAGAGAGAGAGATAGAAAAATGAAATAATGAGCAACTGGTCTCACCTTTGCACGGACATTTTCAAAAGAGGCAGGACTCACAAGAGAGAAGCAGATCAGGAACACGTCCTAGAGTTAAAAAAGAAATAAGTTAATTGCAATGGAATATATGCTTTGTAATACAAGAGCGCGCAGATCAGATTTGTCCTAAATAAGGCTAAAAAGTGTGTCTATGCAGAGAATTTAAAAAGGTCTTACTGTCTGGGGGTAGGAGAGAGGACGGAGCCTGTCGTAGTCTTCCTGTCCTGCTGTGTCCCATAAACCCAGATTGACTGGTTTGCCATCCACCATCACATTTGCAGAGTAATTATCAAATCTGCATAATAAAACACCAGGAGAAAAAGGCCTTTACTGGAAAGTACGTACTTCTCAGGAATATGTGCACCTGAGGCCACAATGAGTAATGAGATCCTTCCCGGAAATGAAAGCTCAGTTTCATTGTGTTGTAAAATATGTTGTTCAATTCAAAATGGTTAGATGCTTGTAAGAGCTGTGTTTTAAAATTCCTACAAATGTTTCCTGTTTATGTTCACAGAAAAAGCGTCTGAACTCATTTCACTGAAAATTCCACTGTGTCTCACCTCTAAATGTTAAAATATCTGCTTAGTATTAGTAGAGCATTAATCTACTTTAAGCTTGCTGTAACTTGCACAAGTTAATAAACATATTGAGACATGTATAGATTTATGAACACAATTTTTCCAACATTAAAAATGAACATCTTCAAACATTTAATAAGCAAAAGCAAACTGCTACATATTACACTGAAAGAAGAAGCATGAACAAACAGTTTCATTTATCTGCTAATAATTTCATTTTGATAAAACAAGGTGAGATACTCACACTGTGGGGATGTACTCTCCAGGGAAAGCATTGGTAGTGTAGCTGATCAGCAGGCATGTTTTACCAACAGCCCTGAAATACAAGAGAACAAATGTAGACACAGTTACTCACCTTATCTCAGCTTGTTTTGTTTTTTTAATCCATTTCAAACCAACTTAAACTTGGATGTGTACTTGCCTTAAATGAAATCAGATTAGAAATCTGATTTCTACTGAGTTACCGAGTTATCACAAGCAACATGCTTCCATTCTGAATATCAGCATGGCTGTGATTTGACTGTAGCAAATACAATCTGGCTGCATGACTGAGTGTGATATTGTTCTTTAAACAAGAAATGAATAATGAGTAAGTGAGATTTCATACACCATGGCCAAAAGTTTTGTTTATTTTTGCTTCACGAGCAGAAACGGGTCACAAAGAAGCCACAATTCTTTATAGCACACCAGCTGGCTTGCACTCATTGCCATTAATAGTGGCACTGGTAAGACTGGTGCCGTTTCTTCCTTTTTATTCAATGGGCCTTTATATTTTAACAGTTACAAATCCTGAGCAGTACAGTTTGCCATGTCACCTGATTAGCAAGTACTAAAGTGAACTATTTTCAATTAGAAAGTGCAATGTAACGTGATCAATAGGAAAAAGTGGAGTGATTCACACAGTTGAAGATTCCCAAAGCTGTTACAAGAAATACGGTCACTCTTGAAACACCACTCAACCAATCAAATCAGTGAACCGAAGCTAACTGCTGTATAATAATCCAACATTCTGCTTTGGGGTAAAAAACAACTCTCCTCTGCTTATTTGCATGGCTACACTGCTGCTCTCAAATCAAAATGACTCCCCCAAGAGGAAAAAAAGACAAAAAAAAAAAAAAAGGTTCCAGAAGTTGAAAAAAGATCAAAGGAAAGTTTCAACAATTACAAAAATCCCTCTAGAAGTCTTTATGATTGAATAATGTCTTGGACAACTGTATTATTAATTAGGGCAAGCAGAGTAAACCAAAGCCATTTTCTCCACTCAATACTCATTCAAGGAAGTGTTAGGATGGTTATGTCAACTTCAATCAAAACTTTGTGATCCGGAACACTACTGTGCATGACTGCATTAAGTATTAACTCTATAATTCATGCATGTTTAAAGATTTTTCATTCAACACGCAAAATATTGATTAGAAACTAGAGTCTCTGTCTGACATACATGCTATTGTATAGCAAATTTCTTTTATTTTAGAATCATTGTGCCCTTCCTTCACCACCGAACACAACCACATGGAGAAAAATTCTCTTTTATTATTTGCACAGCAACTCTATGTACTGAAGTTACATGAATTACCACCATTATACGATTTTAATGACAGGCAAACAAGCCATTGTTATTAGTCATACAGCCAGGCTGTGTCTCGAACCATGCTGCCTAGTGACGGATGAGATCATGAAAAATATTTTAAATAGATGTTTATAACAGGGAAAGCAATTTTAAGGGAGACATTCATAAAAGTAAAACAAAAATGAATTCTACATTGTTTTGATGAACTACTTAAGACGTACATAAATCCTGTTACCAAATCGGTTATAGTTGTTTTGTTAATGAAAAGTCAACCGTGAATGACTTGCGTAACAATGTCTATAATTAATACCCACTCATTATCCACTTGCACATTCATGCAGTTATCTAAATCAGCCAAACACGCCACAGCAGGGGGAAAGAAATCATGTAGATACAGGCATAAAGAGCGATATTAAAAGTTCACATTAAACATCAGAACGAAGAAAAATTGTGATCTCTGAATGTCACAAAAACATTGAACCTCGATGGTGGATGATCTACTGCAGCAAAACATTACATTAAGTTCACTCGACGGCCAAGAACGGGAATCTGAGGCTTTTACGTATACGAGCTTATCCAAACCTGACTGATAGGGGGAATTGTCTTCAGCTGTCCATTTCGGGTGATATGTGCTCATTAAAAGACAGATTCTTGTTCTTGGCTGACAGATGGAGAACTTGATATGCTGTTCTCCCACCTCAAGGTTTAATGTCTTGTACATGCTGGGATGCTTTTCTGCTCCCCACAGTTGTAAAGAGTAATTATTTGAGTTACGATAGACTTGCTGTTCTCTCAATAAGAATAAGAAAAATTTAGCATCAATCGACAAATCAGCAGAATCACTGGGAATCGTCAACCCATTCAACATCAACATATTTAATGCGTTTCAGGGTGGAAATCTCCTTTAATTAAAACTCCTATTATCTTTTACGATGTTCGGGAAATGCAGAAGAGTTTAAAGTCCAGTTTCTAAAGTGCAGTTGTGTGAGATGGGATAAAACCGGGCAAATACACCGACAGATCTCGGCTCTCACGCGCTGGGATGAACAAAGCCACGCCCACTTCTCACTTACAAACAACGTCGAAAGGAAACGCAGTGACTTCCTCATGACCAAATCTCAGGTGAAACGTGTTAATAAACAAAATGCACATGGCACATGTTGAATTTTGTCTGCGGTTACACACAAACCCAGCCATACAACCTGGGTGTTTTTACACTTGGACCAGAACAGGAAATTGTACGTCACTCAAATCTCCTTACGGTTTAAAGGTAACTGCTCGGTAGTTACGTCACAACCCCACGTCCATAAATAAACGTGTTGTGACGATTACTTTTGTCAAACAATGTTAAGTATGGTGCCGTTGACCAAGTTAAAGCATAACCATCATTTTATTGCAATTTTAATAACCACATCTAGCTTCGATAACAACTTATTTCCGTTTTGACCGTTAAAACCTATTACGTCAATCGATGGTTCTCATTTTTATTTTTTTAAATAATAAAATAATCCTTGTGCGCGAGATACAGTAAGGACGGATTTATGTTACCATGGTGAATTTATTCATTTGAATCTAATAAGGAAATTGTTAGCATTAGCGCCGTGTCGGAGTTTTATCCACGGCCTCGAATTTCTCGAATTTTATAATCAACGGAGGTGCTATAAGTATAAAAGACAACGAAAAGGGAAACTTACCCATCTCCAACCACGACACACTTTATGGCCTGCATTGGTCCTCGATGACTTCAGGCGTTTTTCTCTTCTTTTGCGTGGCTTTACTAGCTAGCTTACTGGCTAATTACCTGATAGCGCCCGTGCAACTCGGTAACAATTGGCCAGACAACCCCAGCCTTTATAAGTTCCTTGAAATATCTATGAAAGTTAAAGTTAATATCGTGTACAGTAGTTCAAACACGTTAACTATTAAATGGATCAAGTATACTTTTCACGTCCTTCGAACATTCCACCGTTGGTCGAACAGGAGACTCCACAGAGTAACAGAAAAGTTTGTAGCCACCACCCAAAGGAACAAGCCTCATAAGTGCACGAGCCCGTTTCCGGTTTAGCTCCAGTTATTCAACAATAAAAGTCCTCCCTCACAAAGCGTCCTACTGGAATCACGCTTGCAGACTTTTAATTTGTGTTTTTTTTTTTTTTGTTTGTTTGTTTTTCGACTACATTTGTTTAAAAGCTGTTTCTAACGGATCAAACGCCAACAGCAACTTTTTAAAAAAAAAAGAAATTAGGCCAAATGTTTAAATGCAAAACTTATATTTTTATACCTGCGTGTACCTTTATACTTACATGTAAAATAAATAGAAGTAATAAATCACAAGCAGTGACACACAATACTCCCTCCATAAGTGTTAAATAAACGTATCTTTACAGATTACAGATATCTAATCGCTTTAAATAAGCCATTCCGACACACAGACTGTCTGACAAACCATGTAGCAGGTGTAATAAAAGTTTCAACGTGAATAACTTATTAAAATTGGAATGTGGAACAGAGGATTCATACAAACATACGTTGTTAATAGTGACGTGTGTTGTTTCTCTGTGTTTGAGATATCACAGAGAAGTCATGTTAGTTATTGTGGTTTTATATATCTATATAACAACTAGCATAATAAACAGCCTTTACGGTAACCGGAAGTGCGTCTCGCAATATTTGCTCCGGGTCGAGCAGATAAGGTTAGAGTGTAGGGAGGGTGGAGTAAGAGTTCAGTAAGATACGGATAGTGTTTTGGAGATTGAAGACTGTGAAAACATGCTCACGTAATTCAGGACCCTTAGCCGGTGAAGGAGGAGGGCATATTTGGAGCAGAGGGGGCTAAACGGTGTCTCATGGCGGGACTATCGTACCTGGTGCTCCGCTTTTCGGGATCCGCTGGTCGGACCTACGGTGTGTTTTCTAAAGGACTAACCAGGACTTTGTTGATCTTTTTTGATTTGGCGTGGCGTCTCCGCATCCGATTCCCGTATCTCTACCTCATCGCTTCCATGATGTTTAACGTCCGCTTACAGGTAATAATAATAATAATAATAAGAAGAAGAAGAAGAATATGAATAGCATTTAAATTTATGGTCAATGTAAGCTGACAGTCACATACTAAGACAGAGTGGGGATTCTTTATTAATATTTACATCAAATGTCTCAGATTCCTGTTTGTATTTTCATTAAATGTTACATATAAGATAAGATAAGATAAGATAAGATATACCTTTAATTGTCCCACAAAGAGGAAATTTCTGTTACATATATATAAAAGAACAGGGACATAATATAATATACAGTATATACAACACAAAATATATATAAAAGAACAGGGACATAATATAATATACAGTATATACAACACAAAATATATAAAAAGAATAGGGACATAATATAATATACAGTATATACAACACAAAATATATAAAAAGAACAGTGACATAATATAATATACAGTATATACAACACAAAATATATAAAAATAATAGGGACATAATATAATATACAGTATATACAACACAAAATATATAAAAAGAACAGTGACATAATATAATATACAGTATATACAACACAAAATATATAAAAAGAACAGTGACATAATATAATATACAGTATATACAACACAAAATATATAAAAAGAATAGGGACATAATATAATATACAGTATATACAACACAAAATATATAAAAAGAATAGGGACATAATATAATATACAGTATATACAACACGAAATATATAAAAAGAACAGTGACATAATATAATATACAGTATATACAACACAAAATATATAAATATAATAGGGACATAATATAATACAACACAAAATATATAAAAAGAACAGTGACATAATATAATATACAGTATATACAACACAAAATATATAAAAAGAGTAGTGGTTACACTGAAAGACATATTGCACATAGGTAATATTGCACATTTTATTGCACGTTTTATATAGTTATAACTCCAAGAAGAATGTGCATATGTGACCCAATCTGATTCTTAATTCGTTTTCAATCTCAGTCACTCATGATCTGTGGTTCAAATTGTCCACATTTCAGAGCGCCAAAGTTGGGTCCTTAAGCCAAATCTTTCTTATTTGAGTAATCAATTAACTGTCAGATTAATTCCACAGGCTCCTAAGAACATACTTATTTTAGAAACATTATTGCTTTTATTCATTCATATTCAGTAGGCGTTTTATTCTGGTCAGGGTGTCGGTGGATCTGGAGCTTATCCTGGGAACAATGAGAATAAAGCAGGAATACAACCTGGAATCTGATACCAGGGCATCATTCACATGTATTCACACACTTACTCACAACTAGTGGCAATTCGGCATATCCAATCCTGTACTGGTTTGGCACTACCTCCACATTACGCCCAAAGTCCCCTGGGATAGGCTTCAGGTTCCTTTTGATATTTGGTTATCTTTACTGATGATGTCAAAGTTGACTTTGGTGCATTAGTGCTATAGCATATCAGTACTTTATCCCTTTTGTTTTGTGCAGGTCCACATTGAGATCCATTAATTTCCATTCACAAACTTCTGTTAACTGAAGAGTCGGCATCTCTGGACCAGAAGGCTAATATGCTGCCGTTACTGCTGCTTCGGAAGTCAGTCGAGGTCAAAGGAACCCCAGAACTGGAAGAACTATGGACGCATATACAAAGACGAAGCTGAAAACCTGCCCAAGGGTAGCATACAGAAAAGACCTATGGATACTCAAAAAAAATTTGGGAACATTGAGGGGATATAACAGCTGGTCATCTCACACGGCAGCTCACTGCTGACTGCCGTGGCTTTGGAGTGGAAATCTTTGGGGTGTGTTCTGTGCGATAAGGTTAATGTTTCAGGGAGATACAATTTTGGTTCACTTGTAACAATCACAAATGTGACCAATTATGGTTTGAGCAAATTTTTATTGACTTTTTTTAATAGGTCCACTACAGCTCTGAGATGAGTTCTTAATTGTAGAGGCATTATGATTGTTGCAAGATCACACTCACAATACTCAGATTGTCAAAGGTCAGGGGAGTTCATTTGTTTATGTAGCACTTGACTGATCTTGCACTTTCACTGCATGCCATCTTATGTGCTGATTACAGACTGTAATGAAGTCTTCTTGTTGTTTACTACTTAGTTTATAACAGAGCGTCTCAAGGGACATGTTTTTACATGTATATAAGATCAAAGTTCTGGTTTGTTGGATTTTCTTTTTTTTCCCCCCAGCATCAATGCCATATTTATAGCTTAAATCCTGCAGTAGTCTATAATTTACACTGAGAAACAAAAATACAGAGGGATATATTATCGTTTGGATTGTGGTGCAAAAGCATGTTTTAATATCGGATTTTGAAGGTAATTCAGGTAATAGGACAGCATGATCACAAATTTGGTCATCGTCCTTAATCTGCCAGTTTACCTCGTGCCGATGAGATGGACGTTTGTAACAAGAAGTGCTCTGATGTTTATTGACATTCTTTTTTCCCCATTTCTAATGCTTTTAAAAAATGCTGATTATTAAACTGTTTTATTTTCTTTAAATTGCAGTCCTGCCTTTTGCCTGCAAGTCACTTCAGCTGTTTTTAGATAACAGGAAATGGTACTTTAAAATGTCTTTAAACTTAAATATGATATGGATTTTCTTGTTTATCTTTTGTCAGTGTATTATTTTAAATGTGCAGTTACTTTGAACCGCAAGCAAGTCATGTCATAACCTGACAACAATAAAAGAATGAAGAATGAGTTTTGTTGGCCCTGTTTTTTTCTTTTTTGTTTGTTTGTTTGTTTGTTTGTTTTTAAATGAATTAAATGAATATACCACAGCGCTATTGAATACTCAATTTTGGTTGGCTGAATTGGCTGATTGATTGATAGAAGTGTTTGTTTTGGTGGCGCTGTTGATCAGGTTTGTGTAACAGCAGCTCGGATAGCAGCGGTAACTGTAATTCAAATCTATTTATATTAGTGTGTTTGTGTCGAAAACTGTATTGTTTCTTTAGTAACAGGAAGTAGTATAACCGACAGATGCTACACATAAACAGACTTATAAAATGTAACTGTTGAAAGGGTGAAGTTTTGGTTAACTGGTGATTCTCACAGAATTTTCCCAATTCTTTGGAAGGAGTCTCCAAAAGTCTTAAGACTGTCCTCTCCTAGTGTTAAAAGTCAGAGGTAAATCTTTAGGTTTTCTGACATATAAAAAAGTTTTCCTTGCTCTAAATATGGCAACAGAAAAAGCTGCTTTTTATGTCTTATTAACTTTAAAAGAAAAAGAAAGTCTACTGAAAGAACAACTGTGTGTTGCTATTATGATCATAGGGACTCTGTTTCATTCCACAATATTAAATGAGACTCATAATAAAAAAAACAAACATGAAATAAATAAAAAAATGTAATCATTGTCTATTACTGTGACGCAAGAGAAATAATAATTTCAATAACCATCGTACCGTGTAATTTATTAGTTCCCTATAACATCTGTCATGTTTTATACCTTTTATAATGTGGAAATGTTGTGGATATTCTTACAGACTAGCCCATGGAGGTGGAGATGGAATAGAAGTCCAAATCTAATTTGAATCCTAGTTATGAATCCAGCCTATTTTGTATTTTGCATGGGCAAACAATGGTCTGTAACTTCTAGTTTTTGGCCACAGAGGTGCAGCACATGCACACGATATAAGGAACAACACAGCCAAGAACATTGAGCTGTATTTGTACATCAGCGATACTTGGCTCAGAGTCACCCTGCTGTCCACACAAGGATAGATTGACAGAGGCAGAGATTAAATTTAGCAGTTCTTGAGAGAGAAATTTGTTTTTTAACACTGTAAAATGAATTCCTTCAATCAAGGTTGATTTGACAACTGATTTAATCATTAGAATGTCTTCATGTTGCATAAAGGACAAATATTCTGTCAAAAAAAGGAGGAAATATTGTGTCTGAGCCATGAGTGTTTGTCCTACTGTTATACATAGGTATATATCTTATATGTCTTATATGAAACACCACCTCATATAGAGAAATGATTAACCGCATTTTTGTTTGTGAGTCTAAATAAATCATTTGGTAAGTAAGTAAATATTAAAGATAAAAAAAAAAAATATGAAGTGTACAGTTTACCCCTGTGGAGCTTCTTTTTCTTTTCTCTCCCAGAGCTCCATCCAATGACGTGATCAAAACATATCTAATGGCACGGTTCAATAATGTGTTTCCAAGGCAACGGTCTAAATCATTGTGCATCAACCCTCTCTGCATTAAAGCTACACATATTTAATCTCCTGCACTGAGCACTTAGATTATGAGGTTTTGCAAATGAAAGTGCTTGAAAATGGATAACAAGAGAAAACGATTGAAACAGAACAACATCCTGTGGTATGCAGAAGAGGGTTTATGTTTATTTGAGGTATTATTGCTGTGTAGTTGCCATATTCAAAATATTCATATTATTGCCCAGTGTCAGAAAAGCATGTAGTGGTGTGTTTATGTGTGTTCAGTGTTTTACATCAGGTGCATCCTGTGCAAAAGGTCTGACCCAGTCATGCCCGTGTGTGTGAGCATATGGTGTCTGCTGTGAGTGTGATGTGTGACAGTTGATTTCTTTATGAAAAGGGACATCACATAAAGAAAAGCTAACATATAATGTTGAACTGCAAAGAAAGATATAATGGCTTCAAATAATCATTAATCTTGTGTGTATTCAAGATGTTGTGTATTCATTAGTAGGTACACACATCCATCATATACTGTATTATGATGCATGGTTCATTTGTCTTCAGTAAGAGCGTATCCTGGTCAGAGACATGATGGGGCCAGAGCTTAACCCAGGAACGTTGGAAAACACCCTGGATGGATGGGAATACACCCCGAACAGGATGCCAGCCTCTAAGGACACCATGCACATTCACACTAATTCAGGTTATAGCTGATACATAGCTGATGAGTAGCTGATACGCCTACCTGCATATTTTTGAGAGCTGGGAAGAAACACAAACCATACCAACCTGAGCTCAGGATCAAACTAGTGAGCCTGGTGCTGATTTCTAACTATCTTTAACATAATCTACCATCTCTACATAATGTGTTGGATTAGTAGAGCTAAATGTAATCAAAGCTCATTCCACTAAACGCATCCACAACATGAAGTTCTGTCACTGTCAATAAAACTGTCAGCCTATTTAAACTAGAATTCAATTCCCAAGCATTATGAAGAAAAAGGAGAGCATATCATGGTATATACAGTTCTCCAAAATCGCAATAAATGCACCAGGCACCATATGAATTATAGGAACCGGTTTGGGCCCAGACAAAAGAGACTGGGCTGCTCATATGGTATGTGTCAAAGCAGAAGCGACTGCTCTGTCCATTCAGTCTGCTAATGCAAAGAACATGCTGGAGAGGTAAGTGATAGGCATGGACACAAAGGATGCCGGATGCACTGTGCTTCCTCTAGCCCTGTCTTGCCCCTTTCCGCCGGCTCCAACCCTCCACCACAGGATACCAATTTTTCCTCACAGTTCCCCAGCCTAGAGAGCTACATGTTAGTTTAATGTGCTTGAATTAATTATAGAACAAGACTTTTTTAATTCTTAGATGAAATTATTATTGCAATTCACTTCTCAGTGCAGTTCATTTATTGAACTGTGCTGATTTTGACAGCAGTTGCTCTCTCTCTCTCTCTCTCTCTCTCTCTCTCTCACTCACTCTCTCTCTCTCTCTCTCTCTCTCTCTCTCTCTCTCTCTCTCTCTCTCTCTCTCTCTCTCTCTCTCACTCTCTCACTCTCTCTCTCAAACTCCTTTAACCACAACATGCATTGTGTCTCACAGCAAATGAGGGTATGCTATATTTGACCTGGTTGAATCTGGGGCTTTTGGCTTCAGGGATGGGAAAGGGGGGGTCATTTGACTGGGGCGACTGGAGCATATGCACGAGACAGGGATGCTCCAGTTGCTCATTCAGGCTGCTAGAAGTCGGTCATGTGTCCATCTTCTCTGTTTGACTCTATAATCAGACAGACACATGCTGCCCCAGAGGTGCCAGCCCTCGGCGTGCTGATAGCTAAGTGCATTCTGGCAAAGCCAGGCTATACATTTCACACAAACATACAAATTAATTCTCAATTTGGTGATGGCAGTCAGGAGGACGAGGTGCATTATGGAGGGTATTGAATTGTACAGCACCAACTGTACAATATTAGACTATGCTCTTTAGCTTTTGTCGCTAGGAATAATAATAGCTTTTGTGCACGACCTCTTGCTAGTGATTTGTTCTGTCTGAAGAAGGCTAATGGCAGTGTGATTTTTATGTGAACTATTTATCCAAGGGGCCTAAATTCTGTGGATGCTTCTACACTTTTTTCCCTCACTTTAATAATGTAATATTAGCATGATAATTTTGCATTGTTTCCCCTGAACTGGATAAAAAAGAATTAGGGTCTGGAAAGGAGCATAAAAAGATAATATTGTTTTGATTAGATTTTTCCTTTTAGATGATCACTGCAATGCATTTGCACTTTCACAACAAAGAAGTTATTTTAGGAAAGGCCAAGATAGTGAGTGAAACGAGAGATATTTATTGCAGATTTCATTTGTTACAACTAGTGCACACTTAGAAAAAGGTTTTATCTGGAACCATCTGGATATTCTGAGGATTGTCCTTATTGGTTCTTTGCAGAACCTTACAGCAATGTGTTTGTTTTTGTTTTCGTTTTCTACCAGAGAGAGTTCCAATTAAATTTCCTTCTAGAAGTCAAGAACCTTTTTCAAATCCTATTAATGAGAGAAACAGAACCAACAGAAAGAATATTTTGGACACATTAAAAGCAATGATATACTTGCACTGACTTTTTCTTAAGATGACCTTGCCGTTTCTGTTGAAAGAATCCACACCCAAGGAATGTGGAAAAAAGGGAAAACTAAGAAAACAGAGAGTTTCCTGGAGTGGGCCAGACATCTGCTTTTTGAGCAGGAAATACTCCCCCAAACTGGGGCCACCCCCCAAATTCCCAAACTCTCCTTCTCTCTTTATAACTCCCACTCTTCCAATGAACATTATTTGCTAACTCCTGGAAAGAACTTTCAGATTTTTCTGACAAGATCTGGCAGAAATCTTCAGGACTTTGGATTCAGTCTATGGACTTGGTCCCGGAGGTTCTTCGGTTTTCTGATAAACAATAAAAATTCAGCATTATTAATCCCATAACCGTGGTTATGAGACGGACATCGTGTCTCACCGGAATCTGTCACACTGTTTTACTGAAAAAACAATGGTGATATATATAAATAAATCTCCTTATTCTTTGTACCTCATCTCTGGTCCTTTTGCATTTTTCCATTTGCCATAGAAAACAATAGTAAAATAGATTCTTCATGCTCATTTTAATCAGCATTGGGACCATCAGCTGGGTTGCATTTAAAAAACTAAATCTCATCTGAAATTATGTAATAGCATATTTTGGTGTCCTAAATCTATTCAAATACAAAGATAAGCTTCATTAAATCACCCAATACTGTCCTGAACTGAAAGGGACCCAGGCATCAATTTTGCCCAACAAACACCCCCACGACCCCCACCCACCCAAAAAAGCTGGAATGCTATAATTGAATCCTTGTGTGCAAGAAACTGCAGACTGTAATGTTAATGCAACTCACTACCATCATCCTCTGCTCTTTATGATTATGAGAGGAATATAGTTCTGGTGCAGATTCTTTATCTTATTTTCCACACGTCTATTATACGTGACCTCAATATTCAAATTTCCATGTAGGCAAAAATCTCACTTGGCGTCAGTGGTTCAGACATCATATTAAAAAGCCAGTTCAGTTCCAGGAAAGAGGAGCCTATGTGTGAACTATCTGTTAAGTTTAATGCACTCAAGTGACCCAGACTATTATTTATAAGAATAATAATAATGGTCCTGTATAAACAGTATATTAAGCAGGGTTCATACTGAGCAAGAACTTTATGTGAAAGTCAAGTCTATTGTCTGTGATTTCCATTTATCTCTTAAAGCCGATAAACCGCATTGACAGAAGACTAGCTACACTAACGCTCCCGATCACACATGCACACACAACTTTTCTTTTCTACATTTCTACTAAATAGGTCCAAATATAATTAGGTTCTAAAGAATTTTTTGTGTATGTTAATGCCTTTAGTGGAAAAAGTGTGAATTAAATTTTGGAACCAGTCCGACACTTAGTCATAGCTGAGTGTAATAACATACTATGTCTCATATGCTGCAGGTGTGCACTTTAACTATAATTCACAAAATGCTTCAATTTGTTGGTTATGTGAGATTTAAAATTTTTTTAGCTGTCCTGTCGAGTTTTATGATCATGTTGACTGTACAATCAAGTCAAATTGCGTTTTAATTGTAAAAGGAGTTATGTAAAAAAACCCTCACAGCTAATTTATTTTATGAACATAAAATATGAACATCATCCATCCATCCATCCATCCATCTGTCTGTTCTCTTTACCACTTATCTTACTAAGAGTGACAGAGAGGACATCCCAATCGTACAGGTTGGGGAACAGTGTACCGAGAGCAAATGCCCAAAGCACAGGGAGAAAAACCCACACCCGGGGCAAAAGCAGGAATCGAAACCCTTAACCCTGGACATGCAAGGCAAACCTGCTAACCCCTAAGCCTCCATGTAATTATTAGGAAAGTGATTTAAATATATACATACATATGTTGGATATACTGTATTTTGAAGCCAATCAACCTTTCTTAATGTCACAAAATCAAGTATTACTCACAGACATGCAAGAGTATGCAAGCAGAATATACTCATTGAACAATACAATACAAAATATCTATCTATCTTTTCAAAATATACACCAGCATATCTCCTACTGCAGTGTACAGAAAGAAGTTTATACCTGCTGGGTATCTTGGTCATGATGCATCTCCAGTGGTGCTAGCTATAATGCCATCATCCAAGAAAGTACATCAAAATCTGACCTTCTCCACTTTCTCTGCCAGTTCTGTTCTACTTTCTGAAGCTTCTCCCCCAAAACCACCATCTAAGATGGGTATGAAGCCTGGACAGCTGACCTCCAATGGATAAATGCTGCACAAATGCTCAAGCCAGACACCCTGCACTCAGCAGCCACCTTTGGATACTTAAACCTCTTCCTCTCATAAACAGCTTCCACTTACTCCTTCACTGGGATAGTCAGCTCAATAAGGGACACTGTTTTAGCTGAAATGGGCCTCACCACTATGTCAAGCCAGGAGTGATGTTGAGGTAAGCTCTGGCAGAAACTGGAGTTGGCTGCCAGATTAACCCTTAAGACTGTGTTGGAAAGATGATTAAACATTAGAAACATTACAGGGAATACACCTATACTTTCTGCTGAACCATTGGGAAAGTTTGGGGCCGGGACTCATAAGAGTGATGACTTTGAAACACCACTGATCTTCCTCAACTGTTGCCACCTCTGCCATGACCAACTCCTTCCCATGTTTTCTAATGGCTTTGGAACAGAGCTGCAGAGCGTCTGCCCTACCCTGCTTGGTGGCATTCTGCATGCAACCTGTCAATCACCCTCTTCACTTCTTCTTGAGGTTCCACATATGGCTTGTGCATACCTGGGAATCAACTCACCTAATTAGCGGATTAATAGAACTTTTCAGCTCCAGGACCAGTCTTGCTTTTTTTGTGTGTGCACATACCCTGGTCTAAGCTGTAAATTAAAGTTGAAGTATGTTCAACAACTTTGTGTTCCTCCCAAAGAGGCCTATTTTAAGGGATCTCAGTAGTCACTGTCGTATGTAAGAGCTGCCTTTAATGTCTACCCTGCTTCCTGGTTTAAGTGTCCACGTGACCGAATGTTAAAGCCTGAACCCGAGGTCTTAGTACCACTTTTCTTCCGGTACCAGTTTCTGGACATGATCATAACTTATAACTTTTGCTCCTTTTAACACATTTATTTCTTCTGTATATTCAATTTGTATAACCTTTTCAATTGATGTTTATGTCAGCAGGTTCTCTTAAGTGGGACTGGTTCATCTCAGGGCTAATCTGAACGCCTCAGCGTGCCTCATTAAACCTCATTACCTCGTTTCCTCATCAACTTGTACATTTTATTAAGTCTAACCAGTTGAATTTGGATCCATTTCTTTTTCACTTGAGGTTATTAGATGGGAAAAATCTCAACGTTTGCTGACTCCACCTTAATAATGCAACGACTGATTTATTTACACAGCACTAATACAGGCCAACACGATGAATCACGTGTGTGCCGGTTTGTAGCTGCAAAAAGGGCGGGATGGATACAGTGTAATGACGTACCAAAGGGCAGCTGTAACAGTGATTAATCCCCGCACCACTCGTATTCCTTCAAAGCCCACCTTTTACACTCTGATTGGTTCGGAACTCACACTCGAACACAGTCCTCTGATTCTGATTAGCCGAGCTCGTAGCTCAGGAGGCGGGGCCTGCCTTAAAACCGGTGCGAAATAAGCGCTTTCAGATAAGCCGTGAAAAGCAGATGTTCGAGTCAGTGCTGGTGCGCTGGATGGACAGGTCGCATCACTACTCCGAGTGATTGAAGATCAGAGATTCTTCATCCGTTCACACCGTACAGGGATAAAAACCGTCTCGCAAAGACAGTGAAACACAAATTGTTGGTCCCCGACAGGACGTGTGATGCGAGCCGCCTTTAAATGCAGCCTTCAGCGTAAAATCCGACATTGTAACAGCCATCAGGCTCGGAGCGTTTTATTTATCCGTTTTTTGTTATCACACCTTCCCATTTAGCAGCAGGCATGGATGATGATAATCAAGGTAGGTTTTCTTCTGCTCGTTGTCTGATTGCACATATATGCATTGATCGTATCCAATAACCCATGAGCTGTTCACTTAGATTAGATTAGATTAGATTAGTTTAGATTAGATTAGGTTTAAATGTGTATATTGCAAGGTTATAACGTGCTTCTGAATCCTTCTGCACTCTGATTCTGCTTCTGCACATGCAACGATTTCTGAAGGCCAGGTAATGGATATTAAACCAGTGTTAGTAAGTTTTGGATGGATGGAAACTGACCTGAGATCAGTGTGACTGATGGACATTTGGACAAAATAGTCAAACCTGCACTGTGAAATTAATCCCTATTTAATCTTATGATCCAATTCCGGTGATGATGTAATTGGCTTCACCAACATAATTGGTATACACCAAACTTTATTAAATAAATAAAGATTTTTTCAGTGGTTAGTTTGATAGTTAATTGTTCTAGCTTTGGTTGAAACCTTTAGGCATGGGAAAACAATTGTTGCATGGTTCTACATAAAACATTTAAGTTTTTTTTTTCATTTTTCTAGAGAAAGAAACCAAAGACCCCAAAATACCAGCTGGAATAATTGTTTAAAAACAGTAGTACAGGTGAAGGTCATGAACTACATTTGATTGAGAATCAGCTATCTCTATCACCGTTCTCTTACTTTTCTGCATTTCTATTGCTATAAACTGCATTTTTATAATCTGTTTAAATACCATTCAGGAATTGTTCTCTTTCTCCTTTTTCTGCTTTCTTTTTCACAAATGCACTGATTTTATTTAAATGTCAATAAGACATTTTACACAGGTTTATACATAAGTGGTTCAGATTTAATTGGAAAATGCCAACAGTACTTATAATAATAAGCTTATTATTATAAACCTCTTTGATGCATTTTTACCTATTGCATTATGCATGGAAATTATATTATTCCTGAAGATCTCATACTACTGTAGGCTATGAAAATGATCAAAATGCAAAAAAAGCTTGTTTCGTAATCACACCTTGGATCAGAATCATATAGAATTAAAAAGTGTCTAGAGATTCCTCCATCTTATACAAATTCATACCAAGTAGTATACGGTATCATTATTGAATATTGGCAAAAAATGGATAGAAAGATAGGAATTCTACAGTTACTGTCCACTTTATTAGGAACACATGTACATTAAAGATTGGACAAATATCAGCTTGTCTTTTCAAGTGTGATGTTTGGGTGAGTCTGTGGCCAGTGTAGCCTCAGATTCCTGTTTTTGCTTGTCAGTAAATGAGCCTGATGTTTTCTTATGCTGTTGTAGCTTAAACTTTTCATGGTTTGGCACAATATGCATTCTGAGATGCTTTTCTGCTCACCACAAATGTAAAGAGTGATTATTTCACTTCACACATTTTCTTTTTATTCTTTTAAAAATGAACTGAAGCTCTTGACTTGTATCTGTATGGTTTTGTGCTGCTGCCATGTCATTGACTGGTTGGAAAACTGCACGAATGAAAAGGTGTCCAGGTCTTCTTAATAAACTGACCAGTGAGTACCTGACGAGTAAACAGAGTCTGTTAAGTTTGGGTCCTGTTTAATTACAGAAAAGTGTGTGTATATAGAATAGGGAGCAATAGTTCTAGATGACTTAACTTTATTTTCTACATTCTGTTTTTACTAAAACATATCACGATTAGATTTTAATTATTTGTCTATTAGGATTGATATTTCATTGATATTTCATTAATAAGCCATCACTAATTCATACGTCTTGCACGGAGTGTAGCGAAGAAGTGTTTTCTTGGTCTCAGACATAGTGTAGGACAAGTTTGTATATTTTTGTTCTAGTCTAGTAAGCACAGTGGTCTTATTGTAGCATGTAGGGGCTCTTCTGTATAAAGTGCCTGAAAATGCCAGAGCCTACATGCATATGGTCATGTGCTCGAACTTGACTGAACCCTCACAGAGAATATTCAGCTGGAGTTGTTTTGTTAGGGTGTTACAAATTCACAGTTACCCAGATTCTAAAACTATTTGAACATTTGGATCATTTATTGAATCTATAATTGTGCAGCTCCTGGACTTGAGCACAAGTGTGTCAGATCACCCAATATCATTGACTGGGGTTCATGTAAAGTTCTAGGTTTTCCCTTTCAGACTAGCATGGCCCTGGGTTATTAAACCTGCACTGAGAGGCCAGCGTGTGTATAACGCTAGCTGTCTGGGTCTGATATAGCAGGGAGACTAGATCAGACCCCCAGTGTAGGAAGAGACGCTCCCCTGCTGCAAAACACTAATCAGTGTTGTCACCCACTGTGCGAGCCTGTCTACAGTATACTGACTCACTTTGTCAGATTAAAAAGATATCACAATGCTCTTAGATATATGCGAGTATTATAGATTCAGATGCATTTAGTTCAGACGGTGGTTATTTTGTGTGTGGCTACAAGCCAGTTCGAATTTGTCTGCTGAGTATCGATGTTTATCAAAGTTACGGGTGAGGTAACTTTTATTAGGTTAACCTCAGGCAAGTTCCTGTGGTTCTCCTCTTGTTTGGATGGTTGCAAACCGCTAATGTTAATGTAAAAACTTGTTGGTGGACATCCAGGAGAAAAATGTGACTGTTGTCCATGACTTCATGCAGGACAGAGAGCACCAAAAGTGCTTTCTTGACACATAAAAATACTTCTTCCATCACTGTCAGGGATGTGACTGTCAGTTTGTTCTTTTTTTCTGTGATAAATTTGCTGCTTGGCTGTGCTCCTATTTTGCAATGCTGCAATGCTGAGTTAATTGCTTTTGCATTCTCTTTCAAGGACTCATACACCTAAACTACTTGCTTGCCACTGTCTCTGGGTACGTATGAACAAATCCGTGCCCGATTCTAGAAACTGTGCATGACTTAAAAGCAAATAACGAATCAGTTTTGACTGTATGGAAGCAAGCTCCTCTCCACTAGTCGAGTATTTACATGTCATTTATGTACACACAAGCTCAGTATACACACCTGTATACACATCTCTTTTATACACATATGTATTTTATACAGGTGTGATAATTAGGCAAGAGTGCTGCTTTAGGTAATATCAGCAATGCTGATATTCTGGTACTGATGCTGATATTCAGTACAACAGGATGTTTGTGAGTGTGATGTAAGTACAAGCAAGAGTGCACTTTATTCTGATATCAGTGTGGCTGTGATTACGTACAGCCACATCACAATAAGGATGATATTCAGTATAAAAAGTGAGATGTTGCTTTTATACAGCAAGAGATTAATATAAAGTGAGTGACGTTTCCGACACAGTGCGACCAAATAAGTCTACACTCTCTTTAAAGCACATCAGCTAGTTAGCATCCCAATTCTTCTTTCTCATCTTCATCCTCATCAGTTATATTCATTCATTCATTCATTCATTTTCTACCGCTTATCTGAACTACCTCGGGTCACGGGGAGCCTGTGCCTATCTCAGGCATCATTGGGCATCAAGGCAGGATACACCCTGGACGGAGTGCCAACCCGTCGCAGGGCACACACACTCTCATTCACTGACGCAATCACACACTACGGACAATTTTCCAGAGATGCCAATCAACCTACCATGCATGTCTTGGGACCGGGGGAGGAAACCGGAGTACCCGGAGGAAACCCCCGAGGCACGGGGAGAACATGCAAACGCCACACACACAAGGCGGAGGAGGGAATCGAACCCCCATCCCTGGAGGTGTGAGGCGAACGTGCTAACCACTAAGACACCGTGACCCCATCAGTTATATTCCTTTTGCTGAAAAGAATCCTCTGTTGATGTTGTTAATGATAGTGTAGTAACTGATGGGGACTTCATGCAGATTTGTTTCACAGTGTGAACACAAACAAATAGTGGACCAGAACTAAGTGCTTTATAAAGTTGTGGAAGTCGTGGCCTAATGGTTAGAGAGTTTGACTCCTAACCCTAAGGTTGTGGGTTTGAGTCTCGGGCCGGCCATGACTGAGGTGCCCTTGAGCAAGACACCGGACCCCCTCAACTGCTCCCCGGGCGCCACAGCATAAATGGCTGCCCACTGCTCCGGGTGTGTGTTCACGGTGTGTGTGTGTTCACTGCTGTGTGTGTGCACTTTGGATGGGTTAAACACAGAGAACAAATTCTGAGTATGGGCCACCATACCACTGTATGTCACGTCACGTCACTTTCTATAAATTGCTTTTACACAACAGTTCTATAAATAAGAATTGAATATACACTAACCAATATTTCAGACACACTATGGCCATGTATTCTGTTTATCTTTGCTGCGTCTACAAAAATACTTTTCACCACTGGATAGAATGATGAAGGTTGCCATACAGCACACAGACTGACCCACAGCCTGTAGGAAGTGTAGTAACAGATTCAGTGTCACCGTGACTTTATACTATATATCAGCACGCTTGGAACACATCTTGTCCAGTCAAATTAGTGAACCGGAATTAACTGTTGTGTAATAGCCTTAAGCAGAAAATCCAAATCTGAGGAAAGAACCATCCAAAACGAAGAGCAGAAAATATTTATTAGTTAAAGCTGAGGTGTTTTTGTTGGAAGCTGCTGGAAATAAAGAGACAGTTTTATAAAGAACATAATCAGGTCGAAAGCTGAATCCTTTCCAACCTTGAAAGCAAGCAATTTCATATAGGTTTATATTCATTTTAGATTAGATTATGTCAGATGTAACTGAAGTCAGATTTAATTCATGCTTTATCTATACATGTAAGTGAGTCAAGATGTTGTGCTGAACAAATAAATAAATCAATATTTCATTCAAAAATGCTGACAAGAAACTTTTTTCTTTTTTTCAAGTTTAAAATTCAGATTACTAAAATGATTAAAGTCACATCTGGCTTGTTTTAGTACTGATACGAATGAATAACCTCAAAATACGTAGGTGCAGTGACTGCATTTCATTGGCTCTGTACATGTACCTTGCACAATGACAATAAAGTTGAATCTAATCTAATCTAATCTCTTTGAAAAACCCATTTGCCCAAAACTTCACATCCAGATGAATGACTGAAGTGACTGAAATAAAGGACTGAGATTTAGCATAAGGTTATTTGCTGTTTCTATTGTGATTCTTTACACTTCTCTACTTACTGTAGTCCTACTTGCTATATTGATTATATTGTTGCTGACTTTGATTATTCAATTGACTGCAAATCAAGCTTTTATTTTCAGATTGTTAAAATAATACTCACAACTCTATACTCGTTCTGACCAGGTATGTGTTTGTTCAGATACACCTAAGATGAAATTGTTGTATTTGAGAGTGGAATTAGTGTACTCTCATTTTATGGACAGATTTAACCTGACACAAATTTGATGGAGGGTCATTGGGCACCGTGGCTTAGCACAATTGTCTCACATTCTCACCTCTGCCTTGTGTGTGTTGAGTTTGCTTGTTCTCCCATTGCTTCAGGTGTTTTCTTTGGGTACCCCACATTTGCAAGAATGAGCTCACAGACAGCCGTGATTGAGTAGTGTCTCTGTGATTGAGAGGGGACAGTTAGCATCCCCTTCCTCTTTGAGATTACAGCTTTCTTGCTCTCTTGGACCCCTAGCCACTGACAGCATCACCAGGACTCATGATCTCAAAACTATAGGGCAAACGCTTCTCTGTTGCCCAACTCTGAGCCTGGGAATATTTGTTTTTAGGGTGATTATCTTAACTGCAGTAATATTTTAATGAATATGCAGTAAGCTGACTTCTGCAAGCATTGTCCAATTGTGCTAACAAAATATATGAGGGCGATATTTGTAGAGCAGAACATTCAGCACAGAGATTTTGCTTTGTGCTACTGATTTAAAAAAACCAAAACAAAAAACAACAGGTTATTGTTGAGTCTGCTTGTCTTCATAAATGGCCTCTTGTGTATCAATACAACTCTGAAACACTCAGTTTAGATTCTGTTAAGCTAAAACACAGAAGATATACTTGCTCCACAAATCCAGACTTTTAAAGCATCTTCTTCACAGAGGCACCTCTGTTCACAGACAGAAAGAAATGCTGCATGGTAGCATGGTATTCAGGGTTAAAAGTCTGAGAACTGCTAAATTGGAAACACGTTTAGGCAAACAATGCGTCAGTATTGGGGGAATTTAAGAAGGCGCGAGGCAGGCTGAAGGCTATTCATCAGGCCCACGCAAAAGGAAGTCATGCTATACACTAGTCTGGGGAGTGCTAAGCTGTGCAGGGGAATAAAATCCAGAGGAAAAAAAAACAAAACATGAAACTTTCTCCTTCTTTCTCTGTGTTTGCTATATTTTCATCCCTGGAGCTCTAAGTTTTTTCATTCTGAAGTGACTTTTCCTAAATGAGGAAAGAGTAGGCTGGTGTAGGTGGGGAGATTCAGGACCCGGAAAATTACATAACACAATGCTCGGTGTGTTGAAGATACAGGAAAAAGGTGTATCCCTGTGTATATCATGTTATATTCGATCATATGCAGGGAGATCTTTGAGGGATGACATACTATGCAGTAACGGACATATCGTAACTCGTTACTAGCCCATCAGGCAAATGAACACTCCAATGTCTTGGGTTATGTTTTGCCAAGAATTTTAAATAACCAGGCTGAATTATAGTTATGTGCATTAATACAGAATATGGAAAATGATCAAGTGCTTGAATCGCTGCGAGAGTTGATCATAGTCTTTGTTTTAAATAAATCTTTGATTTAAAAAAAAAAAGTTTCTTGCTGTTAGCTGTCGTTCGATCACAAGTCTATCTTGTCTGAAGTATTTAAATGTAACAGCTTTCATGTAGTTATTGCCTTGTGCTGTATTTCTCTCAGTTTTACAACTATTGCCACATTCTTTCATATTCCTGATTATTATTATTATTATTATTATTATTATTATTATTATTATTATTATTATTATTACCTAGGCTCCTTTCAAGCCTAATTGTTATCTGAATGCCTCATATACCCTGAAAATAACTGCAATGCAATATGATGGTTTTTACTTTTATTATTCCTTTCTTCAAGCCCAGTTTTATCCTGTCAGTCTTTATTAGTGGTGAAGTGGCTGCAATAACCGTGCCACATGAGAACGTCTCACGTCGTGTGGTGAGGAAGTCTGTTTGATACGCTGGGTTCCTTTTTACTAATCCTCATCAAAGAGGCCTGATTTTTTTTTTTTTTCTTATGGCACACTTATAAACCGTCTTGTTGCATTCAATCTGGCTGTTACAGGCGTAAGGGTTTTTAGCACCTTAATGTCTAAACGTATAATTATAATAAGAAGAATACTTGTATATGTGTATGTTCCGTATTTATCTAAATGCAGTCTTAAAATGGCTGCTAAAGTGTTTGAAGGAGTATTTGCAAATCTGCACCCTTTTCAACGTGCTCCATATCTTTTTTATAGTTAGATTTAACCTGTGAGGAAACTAGCATTTGGATATCAGTATCTGACATTTTCAGTCATTTTGAACATATATCAAATTTTCTCGTAGCTCATATATCAAATTTTCTCGTTTCTGTTGGCTTTCAGAGTCAGTTGTTTTCCCTCTTCTGGGTTAACTTTACAAAGAACTTTAGCAGTTGAAGTTAATTCATTCAAATTGTAAATGCTCATGAGCCAGCACTTGGGGCATTTTAGGGAGCAGAAATGGGTCTGATGTCACCATCTACTTTGAAGATAGAGACATTAGTATTAAAAAATATATATAGTTTTTCATTTAGTTTTTTTTTTGGAACTTTTCTATGAAAATTTTGCCCCTTGTAGGGGTACTTAGAAAAGATACAAATCCGTAAAGTGCTGAGTGTCTATTTAATATGAGCCATTAAGCATTACTGTGGAGTGTGACATGACAAATAAATCCAATGCTGAACATGAGCACCCCAAAACATTTGCTACCCCAAGCACCCTGTGTCATTTACTACAAAATGACACAGAAGTTGTCAGTTGTGTGTGACTGAATATTTTGTAGTTGGTTACAGCATTCATGCCAATCAGGTTCCTGGGGGGATGCCCTGTGTTGCACTCTTCAGTGTTTTTCCTGTTAAAGCACACTTGCACAATAGTGATCATGTTTTAGACAGGGACAGGGAAAACAGAAAATCATGAAAAAGCATTACACAGTATAGAAAAGCTTTGTTATGGCATGAGCTCACATGACCATAATATTTCCATATTGAAAACATTAAGGCACTACTCTACAAAAATAGCTTATTGGTTGCACGGAATAAAACAAAAATTTCATAAACAAAATTCTTGTGTTCCTCATCAGTAAGCTCTTTATCCTGCTCTGGTTCGCAGTGGACCCGACGGGACCAGATTCGGATTAGAAGCAAACCGCATGCACATTATGTTGAACATGCAGTCAATTCCAACTTCCGCCTTCAAACTAATTATTTCCTTTTTCACCTATCACACACTACATCTAGTCACATCTAGGGAAGGTGAAGACGAACACAAGTTTCTTCTGCGACATATGAAGCCACCCAACTGCATCTTTTTAGACTGGTGCTCATGCAACTGTACAGGGCAGAATGACACCCTCAGAGGAAAGTGCTATCTACTATAAGTATTCCATATACATGAGCTCAAAAACTGCCCTGATAACATGTGTTTATTGATATGGATGAGAACAATACAATCCTTCTCACCCACAGACCTCTATCATGATCATAGAACATGAATCTGTTAGTGAAGGCTTTTTTGTTGTGTTACTCATCATAAGCCAAACATAACAGTAACATCTTTTAAATGAGTCTAATTAAATGTGTACAAATGTACAACAATCAGCCATAACATTATAACCACCTGCCTAATATTGCGTAGGTGCCTGTTGTGTAGCAAACACAGTTATGACTCATCAAGGCATGGACTCCACAAGACCTCTGAAGGTGTGCTGTGGTATCTGGCACCAACATGTTGTGATGCACTGTATGTTCTGACACCTTTCTCTCATAGCCAGCATTAACTTTTTGAGCAGTTTGTGCTCATCTGTGGGAACGTGGGTGCTCATGACCCTGTTACTGGTTCACCTGTTGTACTAACCACTGCATACTAAGAACACACCACAAGACCTGCTGTTTTGGAGATGATCTGATGCGATCGTCTTACACTTGCCTATTTTTCTCTTTTTATAACACCAACTTGAGGAAATGACTGTTCACTTGCTGCCTAAAATATCACACCTATTGACAGGTGCCAGTAAAAACAAGACAATATATTATATATTATCATCACCTTTAAGTACTGTAGTTTTAATGTTAAAGTTCACCTAATGATTATCGTTAATAAATGGTCTAATGGTTTATGTGACTAGGTATGAGCTTCCGTAGAGATATACAGTAGGTCTACAGAGGCTTATACCTACTCAAATCATTAAAAATTCTTCAACTGTGTACATTTGGTACTAGAAATGCCAGCTGCTTTTTTTTTTGGCAAATTCAATGTTCTTACTTTATATAATGCACCCTCATACAGTAACTCATCATCCATCAAAGATTCATTCTAAGATAAGCACAGTTACACAGACACATGCATATTGCAAGCTTTTACCTGTGTGAGTGATTCTGCATTTATGGACACGTGCATCTTGTTTCGTGCTCAAGTCTGTACCCCGTATTTGGCAGTACTGTATGAACAGCCAGATGTGTATGTATGTGCACTTTGGTATGTGTATGTGAGTAAGAATTTGACCTGATACAACAATCATGTTCTCTGTAGGAATGGGTTAGGGATGGAGACCTCAGTCCAGCTGTGTATATGTGATGTTCTTCCTGAGAGGATGTTAATTGCACAGTGTGTGGGTGTGTGCATGTGTGTAGCATAAGAGAGTTTAGGATTACTAACTGCTGAAATACTTTTCCTGAAATGGATTACATGTAGAAGTACCTAAATCTCTCACACTGAAGTTGGTGAATCTCCCATATATCGAACATTTCACTGGATTGATTTTTCCATGCTTCATTGTGTTCCATGCTTCATTGAAGACCTCAATCTTCCCTTTTTTGTTTGTGTGCTTAATTATGTACTAAATGACAGCTATTTCTAGTTTCCTTTTTACATTAGCAGGTTTCCCCAACTCAAAAATATGTTACTCATATACCTGGTTCATGATTTGTTGCCAGGACGACCAAGCAGCAAAGGAAATATTGTTCTCAAATATCTACAGATAAGTCACTACTGAAATCTGATGATTTCAGTATTGTGCATCACTGTCACTGAGAGAGATTTCATAAAACTGATATGGTTTGAAGGCAGTATGTGGGTCATGGTGTTTCCCAACAGGCCTAGCAGGAGTGAGGGCATGCTAGGTTTGTACACAGTTTTAACGGCAATCTTCATGTATGTCACATCGCATCACGTCACATGTCCGTTTGAGTGTATTGCAGCTGCTCTGTTTTTCTGAGCAATTCTGAACGGTGTCAGTTGATGCATCCATGACATAAACCATGCACTTTTCTGGATCAACAATGAAGAATGAATGGTCTTTATTTCATTACGTAAAACATGTGGAGACATTGTGTGTGTGTGTGTATAAAGATATTGTGTGTGTTTTTAATAGAAACTAATGCAGCTTTAAACGCAACAGCATCTAGTATGTGTTATTTTTCAGAGTGGCACCTCTACCTGGATTGGCTACACTGGGTATCTGTCTCAGATGAATTTGATTCCGCTTCATAATCCAGTCCTCTAAAGCATTAGTGCATTATACAGACCTGTGTCTTTCATATCACACAGCTGTTCTATCCTGAATATCAGCGAAAGAAACCATAACAGTCTGCTCAAATTTCATAATGTACTGTATGCCAGACAATCTGTACTTCTCAGCTTTATTTATGTAGTCCTAACAACTTTTTACCTATGTATCAGAAAGATATAATCATTGTTCATTAAACCACAGTCAGCGACTATCCAAATAAGTTCTCAGCTACGGTAGAGATATTTCTTAGGGCTATAATATGAAATAATCAAATTAGTAGTTGCATTGTGATGAAGTCTAAAAAAACCATCACACAACCTGTGTTGGAGGATAAGTCCTGACGCAATTACCTTTAGTGTAACCCGGGGATAAATGTGTCACTTCTTCCTGGTATTGAGGTGAACACGATTGTTCCCAGAAGTTCCAGGTGTGATGTATTGTAGCAGTAATTAAGACTGACCTGGGAAGAAATATTTGAAAAACACTGGCAGGTTTGCTTCAAAGTGTCAGTCCTTACAGCTTGATTTGTAATAGCATTGACTGTTTTACAGCTTAGAATGAAAACCATTTCGAGTAATTTCACACTTTAACATGATTGGTGAAATGACAATGATGTTTTCTAGCTTCGAAATAGTCCAGAAAACCAATCTCTGGCCGGGTTTGAAAACGGTGGCTTGGGTTTGCTTTAGCGGTCCACATTAGGTGTGGAAGCTATTCGTAGTCAGCGCAGGATGCAGAGTTCATCTTGTCACGTACTGTATTTACTTTCCGTATGCTGGGGAAAAGCTAGTATGAATGTTATTGATATATAAAACCTGATTTTCAGGATTTGACCGGAGCATTGTAATTAGCTCACCTCTGAGGTGGAAGCATAGTAAAAGCAAAAAATGCATGTCTTGTGCAATCCTCCATGGCTGAAATTCTTAAATACTTGGAATTCTCTCAAGGATTTGATGCTTTGTAGAATTTCTGCCCAATGACATGTCGTGCATACAAAATCCCTGTTTTTCATCATCTGAGTGTTGAAATGATGGGAAATTGGATGCAAACAGATAAGCCAAGTGCCAAGTAGAATTGAACAATTGATTGTAAGTGCTGTGTGATTATGAGCCCCTCCCCCATACAAGTATAAATTTGTCCTGGGTGTGGACTCAAGTATATGAGCCAAGTGTGGAAAAGCCCTTAAAGATTCAAGGATATTAAAAAAATCTTCTTACAAAACCAGTCAGAGCCGTTGTGAATGGATACTCAACCATATTTCAGTCATAACAAAGCTGTCTCCCTCTCACATCTACAAAAAGTGTAGACTTGGAACGACCATCCCCCAACTCTCGTTGTTCGTTTACAGCTGTGGCGTCTGGAGAGCCAGAGCCAATATAAACAGGCTTGTTGGCCTCTATCACTCGTCTGGAATCAGACACTAAACTCATTTCCTGAGTAAGTCATCTGAGGGACAGTGAGATTCTCAGAGATCAGAGACAGGACATCTTCGATAAAAGACACGTGACCCCCTGCAAGCAGGAGTCACCGGGTAAAGCAGTTCTTTTGAAAGCTGCTTGTAAAACGAGCTGGTAATAACAGAGCTCATGGCTTCCAGAGATCCAGCGTGCTTTAGCTCTTCAATTAGATCCAGACGTTGGCAGAAACTTTATGGAGAAATGTTCTGTCTGGTTAATAATCGGTTCAAAGTTTCCAGTCGCACGGAGCTGTTCCCTTAGCAAGCTGGAGATGTGTGTTTGTCCTGATGTGAAGGCGTTTGGGAGAATGTGTTATGATTCAGCTGGCGTGATTGGATTTAAATGGCCCTGAGGTGTATTTTTAGGAAGCATCTGTAGATGTAGTGGAGAACATGTGGCAGCCAGTGAGAAAGGCTAGATACTGCATTAGCATTGAAGGAGGAAATAAGGCAGGGGCAGAAAAATAGGAGAAAAGCAATCTAACCTCTGTCAGGTACTAATTAAAGAAATACAAGTAAGCACTGTTCACAAAATTACGTAGATCTGTGGGATTTGTAAATGAACCAGTGCTCAGCTGGTTTGGATGTGTTTTTTCTGGGATACACAGAGGAAGCTTTTGTTTGTAATATTTTTTTTTACTAAATTGTGCGCAGACATTCAATGGACTTGATGCCTACTGAGGGGTGGAAGTGTGACTGAATCAGTCATTAGAAACCGTAACAGGTAACCTTTCTTGAAAAACGAATTCTCTTTGAATGACACGGCTTCCTATTCAGTGACCCTTATTGACATTTGAACAACAGAATCTTTCAGATTTTTTTTTGGACCAAATATCTTTCTTTTTTCAATTCTAAATGACTTCTACAGACTAATGAGCTGTGCACTTTTCTTTCTCAGTCAGTGACATGTTGTGTCCATGGGATCTCCTGGCTCTTCATGAGGTAAATAATGGTCAGAAGGACACACATGCTTTTGTAGGGTTTAATACGTTCTTATAAAATATAAGATAGAAAAATATGCTGTGGCAAAGAAAAGTGTGAAATAATTTTGGTTGAATTTTAGTTGTGCGGCATTATTAACAAAGCACATTGTCACAAAGCAGCTTTACAGAAATAAATAAAAATCTAGAAATTCAGGACATGAAATTTAAATTTAGAAATGTTATCAGTTTATCCCTAATGAGCAAGCCAGAGGCGACAGTGACAAGGAATAGGTCCCTGAGACGACATTCCCTTGAGAAGAACCAGACTCAAAAGGCAACCCATCCTCATCTGGGTGACACCGGATCATTTCCCTTCTATAACTTTAACATGAAGCCTATCTTGTCAAAGTAATTAACTTTTCAGTGATGGAGACTTGAGTGCAAAACTGTTTGCATTAATTGCAGTCAAAAGCTGTCTGTGTTGTACTGTAACGTGCTCGGGGGTTCCCGGATCACTCCCAGATCTCCGACCACGGCTCGTCCACTTGTGGAAAAGAGAGACCAGATCCAAATGTGAGGTTCCAGTGCGCTTGGTACTTTTATTATACAAAAACATAGACTAACCACATGAAATATAACATACAAAACACCATGACTAACATACTGTAAGAATGCTGGCAACATGGACATCAAGTCAAGTCAAGACGCTTTTATTGTCATTTAAACCATATATAGCTGTTTCAGTACACAGTGAAATGAGACAACGTTTCTCCAGGATCATGGTGCTACATAAAACAAAGACAGAGCAAAGGACTTAGTAAGTTAGTCTTAGACACATAAAGTGCATCTGTGCAACCTGGTGCAAACAGTGCAAGACAAGACAAACAAGACAGACAAGACAGTGCAGGACAAAAGACAGTGCAAATAAAAAAATACGAGACAATACACAAAAGACTATACACAAAAGACAATAAACAGAAACAGTGCCGACCAGTGTAAATACTGTATGTTCAACAATATTGCCTGTGCAGAAATACTCGAATGAACACAGTATTATAGCAGCAGTTACCTGAGATATCAGCAAACGACTGTGAGACAGCACAGTCATGTAAAAACAGCATGTAAAAAACAGCATGTAAACAGTTTGATGGATGTATATTGGAATATTTTGTATTTTGTGTAGGTCAGTGCAGACCATACAGTTGAGTGTGTGCGTGTGTGTATTGTGCTCAGTACAGTTCAGTTATTAAGTTATTAAGGAGTCTGATGGCTTGTGGAAAGAAACTGTTACACAGACTGGTCGTGAGGGCCCAAATGCTTTTCCCAGATGGCAATAAGGAAGGAGGATAAGAAGTGTGTGTGAGGGGTGTGTGGGGTTATCCACAACGCTGTTGGCTTTGCGGATGCAGTGTGTGGTGTAAATGTCCATGATAGAGGGAAGAGAGACTCCAATGATTATCTTAGCTGTCCTCACTATCCGCTGCAGGGTCTTGCGATCCGAGATGGTGCAGTTAGTGATGCAGCTGCTCAGAATGCTCTCAATGGTCCCTCTGTAAAAAGTAGTCAGAATGGGGGGAGGGAGATGTGCCTTTCTCAGCCTTCGTAAGAAGTAGAGACACTGCTGGGCTTTCTTGGTGTTGGAGCTGGTGTTGAGTGACTAGGTGAAGTTCTCGTTGGTGTTCAGCGGAGAGTGGTCGCTCTGTGCTCTCCGGAAGTCAACAGCCATCTCTTTGGTTTTATCAACATTCAGAGACAGGTTGGTGGCTCTACACCAGGCAGTTAGCTGTTGCACCTCCTCTCTGTATGCTGACTTGTCGTTCTTGCTGATGAGACCAGCATCGGCGAACTTGATGATATGGTTTGATCTGTGCATTGCTGCACAGTCATGAGCCCTCAGTGCTCAGTGTGGTGGTGCTGGAGATGATGTTCCCGATCTGGAATGACTGAGGTCTCCCTGTCAGGAAGTCCAGGATCCAGTTGCAGAGGGAGGTGTTCAGTCCCAGCAGGCTCAGCTTCCCAATCAGGTGCTGAGGGATGATTGCATTGATTGCTGAACTAAAGTCTATGAACAGCATTCGTACGTACTTGTCTTTATTGTCCAGTGGGTGGGTGAGGGCTAAATGAAGAGCCGTGGCAATGGCATTGTCCGTGGCGCGGTTTGGAAGATACGCGAACTGTAGGGGGTCCAGTGAGGGTGGTAACAGGGTCTTGATGTGCCTTATGATGAGTTTCTCAAAGCACTTCATAAAGATGGGAGTGATTGCAACAGGGTGATAGTCATTGAGGCAGGACACTGTAGACTTCTTTGGGACGGGGGCAATGGTTGTCTTGAGACACGTAGGAACAACAGTGCTGCTCAGGGAAATGTTAAAAATGTCAGTGACATCCGCTAGCTGTTCTGCACATTCCCTGAGCACCCTGATAGGAATGTTGTCTGGACCAGCAGCCTTCCGTGCGTTAACTCTGAATAGAGTTCTCCTCACGTCCGCCACGGATAGACAGAGTACCTGATCGTTGGGGGAGGGATGGTCTTCCTTGTCGTTACGTTGTTTTACACCTCAAACATGAAGCACACATAGCACACATAGCATACAAACATTGACTCACTCCCACCTCAAGACCTGGACAAACATTTATAATACACTTAATCTCAAACTAACAAGATACAGGTGACAAGACAGAAACAAGGTAAGGGCGTGGCACAGCTCACATAGAAACAATAAACACGTGCACAAAAGGAAACCTGCCAGCCTACCCACCAGTGGTCTGGCTGGGGATCGACAGTTCACAATTTTGGCATTTTTTCAACCAGCATTATGATGGTGATTTTCTTGAATTTCCCAAAAAGCTTCTCATTGCTGCTCCTAAAATTCTAAATGAAAACTGTCTTTGGGAAATGTAATTTTATGTTAAGAAAAGTACTTGTTTTTTCTTTTCTTTTTTTTTTTTAAAAAAAAAGTGTTAATTTCACTGGTAACCTTTATGCTTTTAAGAAAGTACACCTTTATGAAAGTACAGATTATAAGTAAATCAGTGGCCCATGTCCAGTAACAGCAACTGAGCCTGAAAGAATAGAGCTCCTAGAGATGCAGAGTCTGCAGTTCCACCTTGTGTGTAGTGTAGTGTAACTAAAATAAGTAGTTATGTGGCCCATCAAGACTAAATTCTGAGTGAGCTTTTTTGTCCCCTGTGTGTTTTGGCATTTCTTCCATCACGAGGCGGATTTGACTGTAGGCCACGTTTCTTCAAGGAAGCAGATAGATAGACCGGTTTAACCTGAAAGCCTGCTTGCTGTTGGTATGCAAACGATGCCGTCCGAGCCTCAGAGCCTCTGAGTAAAGGCAGGCAGGTTGTCAGTAAGTTTGTAGTGGGGGGAAAACAGCTGCAAATGCTCCAATTTGTACAAGAAAACTAGTGTTAAAATAAGTGTCTACCATGAGGTGTGAAGAAAGTGAGATGTGGCTCGGGAGGCAAGGTAATGTATGTAGTTTATTTCTTCCTACTTTAAAGCTAATATGGTTCGTTGTGTAAGGAGGTTTGAGTTTGTTCAACGGCTATGAAGCTTGCCGCCGTTTGTTTGGGTTGCCATTGTTACAGAGTGAGAGCAATACACAATCGTCGTACGCTTTATTGTTTCCAGGCTGTTCTGGAGAACATCAGGATGCCTCGCCTATCCCTGTCTTTAGTCACATCTCTGGAACGATTGGTCACATATGACCATGTGTTTTTGTTTTGTTTTTTTCTTCTATTGATTGTAGCCGTACAGTAACCAGACGGTAGGTATGCACTTAGTTGATTACTAAATGGTGTTCAAGCTGAAGTTACTGCAGACAGTACACTGAATGAATCCTTTGTTAGTGCTTAGCAGACTTTGCCGTGGCTTCTTTTGCCACCAGTAGCAATGGCTAAAGTATTCCACCGCTTAAAAATGAAGTATTAGTACAGGATTTCTGCATCTGTAGCTCTTACTGCTTTATGCATGCTTTAAGAAGCATTAGCAGTCACAAGACTTGGTTAAAGGAGCTACTTAGATTAGTAGCAGCATGGCTCAGGTTTAAAAAGAGCAGGCTTTACATTTTTCAGAAGAAACCAAGACTGTGTGAATTGTCTTCCTTTAGTGTTTTTATAGAAACAAGCCAGACTGAGGATTTGCATGATGTTTTGCATGTAATGAATCCATATAGTGTGCAGTTGATGTTATGGAGCCTGTTGGATGTGCTACTGTGCACATACTGACACACTGGGCCACACAAAGCACTTCTCATTCATTGACAGTTCATTGACTCTCTGACGCATATGGAGACTCAGCTGCATATTGATGCCTGTCTGTCTTTCTCCACTAATGCACTCTGCCTCAACGAGATGACGGTTGAACGATTTTTACAAGTCGGGAGCACAAAAATGATGTACAGGCTTCTCAGAATAAGGAACGCACAGTTATATTGAAATAGTGACAAAAATCAAGCAAAACAAAATCCAGCATAAACAAATCTCCAACTTACTACAGTACACACAGTCACCACAAGGTGACTTATCGAGAGAAAAGAAAGACGCTAACCAGATTCGAATAATCTCTGATATGTGTGATGTAAGGACACAACATTACATCTCATAAACGAAACTTACTGATATTTTGCTGATGCTTGTTTGTTTCCTTATTCTGTGTTAATGCACTTAACTAACTCAGCGTACTTTATTAAATTATGTTAGCTATCACATTGTAGTTTAGTCAGTTAAACTAAAACAAGTGTATTGTCAGATCTATGTTTATTGCATTTGTCAAACATCCTTAAAATAACCCAGAAAATAATTCTTTAATTTTTACTGATTAAAAACATCTGATAAGTCGATTTCCATTCCACCGGCATAATGGAACGACTGTGTAGCTGGTCAAAAGGGTTTTAAGGGCCATGCTGAAGGGCCCAGCAATAACAGCTTGGTGGTTCTAGGATTGAATTTACAACCTTCTGATTAGTAGTCCAACATCTTAACTACTGAGCTGCCATTTCCTAGCAAGCTGATGAATTTATCTTTTGTCCATCCCTGATCACAGCGACAATCTTTCCTCCTGCCAGTGTCCCTCTATCAGAGCATGAAATCCAACAATGTTAAATTATCCCTGCGCTTTGAACACCAGTGTGTCCTTTCAAACTAACAGCGGGTGCCTGTTATTGAGCTCTGCGACCGAGCAATCAGAGACATTCAAGCCTTTTATTTAGTGAGTGAATTCTTTACAGCAGTGTAGGAGGTTTGGGGCATTGCACAGACTGATAGTGACAATTGCAGCTTATGTGCCTGTCTGTGTCCTTTGGTCTTTACTCACCACAAAGACATTGTTTTGCTCTGAAACCATAACACACTGTCTTCGATGGCCTCACACACGCTTGAGTCATAGTGATGTTCATGTCTTCAGAGCTTGGCAGCACATCCATCACTGCGGGCGCTCTGAATTCTCACCATCTTGAAACTAATGGTTCGAGTCTTTGTAGCTAAATATAGAGCATGTACTATTGATGAAAGATGATTGGGATTTGTTGGATGATGAGTTGCAAAGCAGCTTAGCGAAATGAGTCAGCTAAGGGTTTTGTTTCCAGAATCAGTGGATACAGTTAGCATTAGAGAGTGGAGGAGTGAGTATTATGGACCAAATGCAAAAGTGACCTACTTCCTTTCCGTTCATGTGACTCATCTTGGGTCGCATCTTAAGGATGCAAAACATCTTAAGGATGCAAAGGGGCTACTGTTCACAGCTCCGCTTCTACTATTACACTTTTCATAGTTGCGAAGCGTAATAGATGCATGTGTAAATTCCTGTGCTATGAAAAGAATTTGAAAGCTGTGTTTCTGTGCCTCAGATCTAAATGGCCTTATATGAAATATATACATATATATATAATACATCTAATATTATATTCTTATACCTTAAAGATTTTCACTGAGAGAGTGGCATATGAAGGTCCTGGCTGGTAAAGTAAATGTGAATTAATCCATTAATAAGCGACTCAGTTGGAACTAAATTCGTCTAATGCTTCTTGTTTTTAGTCAAAATCCTGCTTTTAAAAGCCAAAATGTTTGGATATTTCTATCCTGTAGAAAGTAAATCCTCAGACATTCTTTTTACCTTCATAACTTTACCCACAATCTCTTTTGTAGTACCTGAAGATCTGTCCATGGATGAAAGGGACGAGCTGACAAACATACGGCGCAGGAAAAAAGAACTACTGGATGACATCGAGGTAAGAATCTTTGAAACTATATGTATAGTATATGTATCTATATGTATTCTATGTCTGTAGATATTTTAGATTGCTATTTCGATCTCATTTTCCTGCATCACTTTTGCATAGTTCATGACTTCTTTGCATAATATCGTCCCTTACTCATTGTAGGTTAACAACAAATTGTCTTTTATCGTTTTGCATTTTACTATTGCTTATCCCATGTGTAAATTCTCAAATCTGATTGGTCAGAAGATCTTGTATGTGAAATGACAGGTTTATGTTTATGAACTCATTCTAATACGTTATCATTTCTTTTATTATATTATTATAATATATATCTTTTATTCATTTCGTTATCATACGTTGACAGTGATGTGCATGGCTAATAAAAAATGTCTTAAAATACTTTAAAAAACAATCTATCACTGAGGTGATAAAGCTTTCTGTAAGGAGCCGTTTGTTTAGAGCTGATGGAAGGAGTTTCCATAGTCTGTGATTTGTAACAGTACATTTTCCTCCATGAGAAAATCTTCAGGACAGAGGATCGTGCATCCAGGTTTCACAATAACATAACTGTTTATAGCTGCTATAACATAAGTGATAACAGGGTCAACTTGTTTCATGGATGTTCAGCTACATTTAGCATAACTATAAATGATTAGTAAAGGTAAGCAGTGTCGTTATTTAATAAATTACAAATCATAATTGTTAGATTATCATTTAGCCGCAGTGTAAAAGGAATAAAACATGTCAACACTGATTACTGATTATTTTCCTAAAAGAGCATGTCCTTAAGAGCTATGTATGGAGACATGTCCTCTTTTTAAGCTTCTTAAGAATGAGGACAGAATTTGCAGCAAATGACTTGATTATGTCGCTCATTCCTGTACAAGCTATAAGAAACGAATACAGTGTAATCATTTGCGAGACTTTTGCACACAGAAGGCTAATTCTCTGAACACTTTGGCAGAGGTTGAAGTTTGAGATTGCAGAAGTGATGACAGAAATCGAGCAGCTCACCTGTGTGGGAGAGAGGTGAGTTTCAGGATCTTTTTCTGCATATGAGCAAACACGAATATGTGGCACATAGAAAACACTGACAGTTAAACATTTCACCTTAAACAACACTATACTGTTAAGCACACATTAACGCACTCAGCTATGCAGCTGCTTACTGTGCTAATCGCCTTTATTTGTTCAGCAGTGTCACGTGCCGCAATCTGTCCTCACGAACATGTTCAGTAAACCCAATCCATTCATACACCGTCATCTGTCCAATGCAATACATCATTGTGTGGCACGAGGGCAGCTGCAACAGCATCCATACAATCTGTGGTCAAATTAAAAGAGATGAAAGCTTGGCTGTTACAGTACATTGTGTTGCCTCTCAAATGTGTCTGGAAACACCTTGGATTGTTGGATATTTCGGTGGCAGAAATCTTATAAACCAGTAGGCCAGTAGTATACTGTGACATATGCTTATACTTTCATTCATTCATTCATCTTCTACCGCTTATCCGAACTACCTCGGGTCACGGGGAGCCTGTGCCTATCTCAGGCGTCATCGGGCATCAAGGCAGGATACACCCTGGACGGAGTGCCAACCCATCGCAGGGCACACACACACACTCATTCACTCACACACTAGGGACAATTTTCCAGAGATGCCAATCAACCTACCATGCATGTCTTTGGACCGGGGGAGGAAACCGGAGTACCCGGAGGAAACCCCCGAGGCACGGGGAGAACATGCAAACTCCACACACACAAGGTGGAGGCGGGAATCGAACCCCGACCCTGGAGGTGTGAGGCGAACGTGCTAACCACTAAGTCACCGTGCCCCCTTGCTTATACTTTAAGAAAGAAAATGTACATATATTTATTTTTTTGCTATAAACAATTGAAAAGGTTTTTATTTTTACGTTTAGTGTCAAATGTGACTACTGTTTCTTATTATAAGATTACAATAAACCAATTCGAAGATTATTACTAAGACATATATAGGTTCTAGACGTATTTCATTGTTTTTTGATTCTTTCTAAAAAAAAACGTACGCTTCACATTAGCAAAATAATCTGCCAATAGAACTACATGTCTTATTTAATGTCATTAAAACTGTTAGTTTCAAGAGCTATACACTCACAGGCTCCTATACAAGGAATAAAATAATCTGCCAATAGAATGTAAGAGTTCATAGAGATCTGAGATTTATAAGGTTGGTGTGGAAGAACTTGTGTGTCCTGAACAGAGCACTGAACCTAACACCACTGAACACTTTTAGGAAGAATAGGAATCCTGACTGTGCTCTAAACCTCCTCACCCACCATCATTACCTGACCTTCTTAAAGCTCCTGTGGCTTAAATCCCCACAGCCTCGCTCTAAAATCCAGTGGAAAGCCTTTCCAGAAGAGAAGAGGATGTTCGAAGCAAACAGGAGACTAAATCTAGCCAGATTTAGCCAACATGATAGAAATAATCACCAGTGATGAACAATGTTCATTAGAGTATGAAGAGATGAAGCTGAGGCTTGTGTTTAAATGTTTAAAGTGTCTTTTACTTCAGGTGATGAGACAGACTGATGTGGATGGAGCTGATAATCAATGTGACAACACATTTCACATTAAAATGTAGTAGTAATGTTTTTTTTAACCCTTTATATTTTAAACATAGTAGTGGAAAGGTGTCTCAGTACAGTTGGAATGTAATCTTTAAATGAAGTTTACTGTGTTTTCAGTTTTGGCTGTAACCGGATTTTAAAATACAATACGTCTGTTATTTAATGTTTTAATACACCTACAGCCCCCATTTATACGGGAACACCTGGGCACCTGCTTATTTATGCGATTACCCCATCATTCAATCATGTGGCAGCAGCAGAATTTATAAAACCATGCAGACACAGGTCAAGAGCTCCAGTTAGTGTTCACAACAAACCAAAATGTGTGATCTCCATAACTACAAATATATACACACAAAATTGTGAAAATACCAAAAAGAGATCAGAAGAAAATGGCCAGACACGTTTGAGCTGACAGAAAGTCTATAGCTACTCAAATAATCATCCTTTACAAATGTAGTGAGCAGAAAAGTATCAGAGCATGCACTAAACATCGAACCTTGGGGTGAATGATCTATAACAGCAGAAGAGCACATCAGGAATCATATAAAAAATCTGAGACTATCATGAACACAGACTCACCCAAACTGGACAGCTGAAGATTTAAATAAATAAAAAAAAAAATCACCTGCTCTATTTTAATCTTTGTTTATCCATTTTGGGTGAGTGTATGACCACGATAGCTTGCAGACCCTCCACACACAGGATATTTGAAAATCATAGGAGATCAGCAATACTCCAAGGACTATGCAAATAAACTGAATTGAATTATATCCAACTTAATTCAGTTTATTTGCATAGTTCTTTTAACAATTCACATTGTCTCAAAACAGCTTCACAGAAGTATAGAAACTAAGATAAAAAACATAAAAAAAAAATGAGTTACTATTTATCTTTAACATCTATCACTAATGAACAAGCCTGAGGTGACGTTGGCAAGGAAAAACGCCATGAGATGACATGAGGAAGAAACCTTGAGAAGAACCAGTCTCATTTGGGTGATTCTGGACAGTAAATAATGTAAATGTAAATAATGTCTTTTCTACAACAGTTTGTATTTGAATAGAATTGCGAAACCTGAGGAACTTACTATATATTACAACGTAATTTCTGAGTTCATTATAGACATTATAGACCATAGAACACTTATTCCTTCCTTGCTTTCTGAAAGTATTCGAAAGTTCACTGAATTCACATTTAATGTGAATATTAACTGAAGCTCTTGACCTTTTATGCATTAATCTACTGCCACGTGATTGGCTGATTAGATGAGCAGGTGCTTCTGTTAAAGCGGGTCGGGAGTGCATAGAACTCAAGACCTTCAGAGATCTGAAACTACATTTTTATTTTACTGTTTGTATAAACAGTTGAAAATAAACTCATCACATTCCTCCTTTTCCAGTAGACTGCAACCTACAGGTTTATCATTCACTTAAGCTTTGTGAGGTGTTAATTTGGGTTATAACACAAGAATAATGTGACTCTGAATAGTTTCTAAATATTCCACAAATATTTAAGGTTTTTGGCTTATTCTTATACTCTATGTGACAGGCAATCGAATTTAAGGCAGATCAGGTTTTATGTTGTTCTTGTTTATCATCAAAGCAGTGTGCCCTTTTTACATATCTTAATAAAATAAGTCTACTGGAGCTCATTACTTAGTTTTACACATCAAAAGCCAAATTACGCAAAACACTTTGCGTAGAATTCAAACATTCATCAGCATTGTGTAGAACTGCATTTTGTGAACCTCTGCTATCTTTAATTTTTCATTTCCTGTAGTCATCTAGGCCCAAAAATGATCATGAAGCCCTCTCGAATTTCTTGCATATATGTCGTCTTATGTCATATTCACTTAAGGAAAGCACTAACACGTGAATAATTGCTTTGCTGTTGTTTTGTTCTCGTTCCGCAAATTACAGCAAAACCACACAGAGAAACAAACAGATTGCTATGGGAAGGAAGAAATTCAACATGGATCCCAAAAAGGCAAGTCTTAATAAATGAACACTAAATCTTCCTGTACGTATTAAAATTGACCTGATTTTCTGTTTTTAAAGCATTTGACTAATCTGATTTTAGTGGGTCACAGAAATATTAGTCACAGTAACAGATCCAGGATTATCTGCAGTTAATAAAGCAGTGTAGGTTTGGAGAGGTTTGGTACATAACATGCATGTTTAACTTTTAGGGGATCCAGTTTCTCTTGGAGAATGATCTCCTGCAGCACACCCCTGAAGATATAGCCCAGTTCCTGTACAAAGGGGAGGGTCTAAACAAAACAGTCATCGGGGATTACTTGGGGGAACGGTAAGACCATGTTTCATTTTTGTCTGTCCCTTCTGGTAAAGTTGGGTGAGTGGTGCTTCTGAGCACGGCTTAAATCCTCCGGAAATTGACGGTCCGGGTTTATTGTGTGGAACAGCCACAAAACTGTGCGGCAGAAAAAAAACAACAAAAAACGGCTGGGGCCACATGTGTTTCTTATCTCTCAAGAGTAAATGGGACACCTCTAGGGACATGCCTGTCAAAACAACCAGCATTCAAAGCTGCATAACTTAGACGGACAAAAAGTCTGAATATTATCCTGTGCAGTGGTTTGGCTCTGAGCCATTGTAAATTCTCTGATCTCTAAAACTATAACTATAACTGTTCAGAAGCACCATCGGTGGGATCTTGGCAGTCATGCTGTTCTGTCTTTATTTTGAGAGTTTTTTGTTTTTACAGGGATGACTTCAACATTAAAGTGCTTCAGGCTTTCGTTGAGCTCCATGAATTCGCAGACCTCAACCTCGTCCAGGCGTTAAGGTGGGTTGGTTCTGCGCATGCCACATGTCAGCTCCAGTTCACTTATAAAATTGAGCATCGTCTGAGGGGTCTTTCAAGGTTTTAAAATGTCCCTGTGATGTCATAAGCATAAACTGATAACAAGACAGTTAGTTAACAAAACTGTTCCTTCAGTTTAAGAGCCAGTGATCAGAGATGACGAGACTCATATTTTAATGTTGTGAGTGACTTTTAATGCAAGGGACTGGTGTGAATAAAACTGATAATCGGTTAGAGAAAACTCATTTTCCTTTGAAAACTTAGAGTTCTTTACAATATGAAATATGTATTATGGAATATTTGTTTTTCCACTGATAGATTAAACTATAAATGCAGTGAATTAAGTCTTCCAGTGGAATTAATTTCTATCTTTAAATGCAACCTTTCTCACTTTTTCTAATAACCAGAATTGCAATCACAATTACAGAGATTTTTTTGCACCAGTTCCTTATGGGCACTTGTACAATGCTATATATCTGGGGAAAAAAATGTAATGTAGAGATTCTTATTTTAAATTTTATAGTATGTCACTTTATAGAAAATGATCTGTAGTGATAGAAATTTGTGAGTCATTTCTATTGATTGTCCAGTTAAATGCTCCCTAGCCCTATGTCTAGCTCTACAGTAGCAGCTTGTTAGCAATAAACATATTTTGTTTGTGTCTTTTGGCTGTGCACATTCTAGCACACTGTTCTCTTTCGTTTTGTTGAGAAATAAATAGTTGTAATTCATTCATTTTGCAGAAATTCGTACAAAATCGATAGCTTTTTTGGAAGTTTTTAATCAACTTTAGGGCTCTCAGAGCTGGAATGTTGCTTGACACAAACAAAGGCAAAGGCAACTGCAGATTTTTTTTTAATAAACCATAGCAGACAGTCCAAAACATAAGAGAAATCAGAATCAAAGGGGCAGGCACAAGTGAGGTGATTCGGCTAAACAGGATAAACAAGGCTAGGAAAAAATACTGGGACTGAAGGCAAAACCAGATAAGCAAACGTTTACACAAAGTCTTGGTATCTACAGAAGACAAGAGAAGCTGAACATATACTTTTCAATGTACTTTGAATGTGTTGTTCTCTTTATTTAGCTAGCTTGCAAAACATCTGTCAGATATGTTTAGGGCTTCAGAGTAGCTTGAATGCTTTTTAAAAAGATGTCATTTTGACTTAATGTTACAGAAGAAAGTATGTTAACATCAACATACAGAACCAATAATTCAGAAGAGTTTATTTGCATTGGAAAATGTCTAGCAAAGCCTGTAGATTTCCGACCAGTAAAAAATGTTTCAGATTCACATTTGACCAGATGAAGGCATCAAGACATTATGGTGGGTTGGTGTGGTGCTCATGTTCCATCGCAGCTCTAGTGTATTTCTAACTTTGAGCATCACCTGAGGGTTATTTCTTAGAACCTCCTCCTCATATTGTTGCTCGTGCCCTGGGTGTCTGGTTGAACCACCCACACAATCTTTCTGTGCAGGCAATTTCTGTGGAGCTTCAGACTGCCGGGCGAGGCGCAGAAGATCGATAGGATGATGGAGGCCTTTGCATCGCGGTACTGTCAGTGCAACCCAGGAGTCTTCCAATCCACAGGTCAGACTGGTGCTCTCCTTATTGTGTTAACAATCAGAGCAACGTCATCAGTCTCTCCTTCACTCTGTGATCACTCTATTGATCACAGGGACTAAAGATTTTGTGTTGCCTTGTATTCCATTTCAAGCATAACAAAAGCCGTGTTTTAATGCACAGCACAGAGCCATGGCACTCACTCTTTGTCAGCTGGTTCATCAGCAGAGCCGGACTCTAATTACCTTACTGAGCATCTGTGAAAATTAAATTAGTGTCTGGTCAATCTCTGTTGGCAAACACTTGCTCATGCCCCCGGATCAATAGAAAGAGATGTGATTAAAGTGGGAGCTGTATGGAAAATTCATGGTATGACCCTTCAACTACCGCAAGGTCACAATTTATTGTGCATCGGTGTTTGCCTCTGCTTACAGACTTAGATTTTGAAAGGCTTTTCATCAAAAGCTACACCCTTCACATTGAGAGCTCTCAAGGATCCCCCAGCCATTTGGAGCATAATAGAGCATCGTTTTTAAAACTGAAGATGGTGTTTTATTGTCTCACAATCGCTGACACCTAACCAAATCAGTGTATTTCAAAGTATTACTTAACAACCACATTAAAATTCAGATTCAATGCCTTAATACACATGTAATAGACCTTGCCTGGAACAGCAGCCCCTTACCTCAATACTCTCCTTGAGGTATCTACTCTCACTTCAGTTTAGTTAATGACAGACTCAGCAAGGTATGAGGTCCCATACCAGAACCTTCAAAGTCACAGTCCCTTATGCCCCTTTTCCACCAGAAAGAACCAGGTGCTGGTTCAGAGCTAGTGCTGGTTCAAAGCTGGTTCCACTGGCGAGCCTTCTAAGAACCGGGTTGCCTTTCCATGGGCTAGAGAGCCACCACAGAGCCAAGACTTACGTCACTGTATACAACGTTATACAGCAACAATAGAGCAGCGGCAAACACAAACACAGCATAAACAATGGCGGATGTTGCTTTTCTGTTAATGCTCATGGCTTTGCAGACCTACATTGGCATCCAAACGCGGCGAATCCAACGTGTATGTGCAGCTCGATGTAATTTGTATAAACGTTGCATTCCAGAAAGTACATAACATTATTTTAACATTAACACAGAAAAAAGTTAGACAGCATGTAGCTACCTACTATCATGTGTGCTGATAATGTATCATATCGCGGTAAAGTAAAAGTGTATTAAACATTGGTATACTAAAGGTACATTATCAAATGCGCTAACAGTAGCCCCGCCCACAGCCCCTGACGTAAGCGGTTCTTAAGTCTAGACCAGCAACGTTTTGGTGCTACTTAAGAACCACTTTTCCTGGTTCAGAGCCGGTGCTTTGGGTGTCGAAAAAGAAAGAACTGGTTCTAAATTAGGCTCTGGCTCCGAACCAGCACTCAGACTGCCTTGGTGGAAAAGGGGCATTAGTGGTGGACTGAACTTCCAACCTCAATCTGGACAGCATAATCCATCACGATCTTCAATACAATTTTTGAAGACCAACATCTTCCATCAAGACTAATTCCTAATGTTTACAGCTCAAAAACAAAGAAACAAAAAGAACTTACACCTCTACTCTGTAGCACTAAAATCTTATCACTTGTATAGCCATCTGCTTGACATATGGCTTTGCTTGTATTTCCTTTAAAAGTCACTTTGACTAAAAGCATCTGAATGAATAAATGGAGATTAAGCAAAGTTAACTTCCTCACAATGCTGCTAGATTCATTGTTGGATTGTGTTTCATTGCCTTTCTCAGATCTGCTCTTTAATTGGCTCACTATCACAACACTGTAATTAGGGTGTGTTTGATTTAAATTAGACAGTGATGAGGGTAAATTGAAGACTGTTGTAAGTATATGACATCTAAATACAGGACTAGAAGGTGGAAGATTGAATCCATACAGCTGAAGCTGATTTATTCATTTAAATCAATGCTTTTTTGATGTTGTGTAAGTCTTAAGAATCAAATTCATATAAATATATAAGTGCTATTCCGTTCTATATTTTTCCAGACACTTGTTATGTCTTGTCCTTTGCTATCATCATGCTGAACACCAGCCTTCACAATCCCAACGTCAGGGACAAGCCCGCTGTTGAGCGCTTCATCTCCATGAACAGAGGAATCAATGAGGGAGGAGACCTACCAGAGGAGCTGCTCAGGGTAATGCCATCAATATAAAGCTTCATTTCTGTGACTGCTAACAATGCTACTTATGAGTCCTTTCTCAAGCTAGCTAGAAGAACAGCAGTAGATATATATAGTCTCTAAATGTTTTCAATCATCAAATTTCTTGTTTAACTATAATCTGGTTCAACATTGGAAGGGCGTTCACTTGAGTTTTGGAAAATATCTTCAGGTTTTTGCCATGACTTAATGCTAGATAGCATTGTCTCCAGGATTTTGTTTTTATGATAGTTGCAGCCAAAAGGCTTGATTTTGTGGCATCATTTTCAAAAAAATATGTGAGAATTTTGGTGAGAGATTTGGTGAGATTTTTAATTTTTTTTTTGCAGAAAACTACTTCAATTGGCAAAATTGCAAGTACAGGATTCTTCTTTTAAAGTACTACCCTTGTAGAATATTATTACGTTCTATGACCACCGTACTCAATAGTTTAACACGTGAATCATAGAGGGCTTTGGCTGCATGCATGTTGTGCTGAAATATCAGGGAGTTTGTTTGATTTGCATTCATTTCTGCAATCACAAAATTGTGAAATCCTGGAGTGACTGGATAACAGCAGAAATCTATAACAACCACCTTCACCGAATACTAGGATGCTCTTTTCCCAATAGTGTAGCAAAAAATCTTCACAGAAAGCTGTACGATTGACTCGGTGCCACCTCGGTGTAGGCATCATGTTTATAGTGAGGTCTGGATTGTATAACAGCAAAAAACCCCACTTAGTTTCAGATTACATACTGGCAGGACAACCTTAACTATCATAAACCTGTTCAAAATCAGTAAACATGAATCAACAAGAAAAAAAACATAATCTAGATATTTATTCACTTAAGACTACTACACATGGAGATAAGTATACTGTGTTTACTTACAATTTACTAAGTATACTTAGGTAACTTTTGTGCATTAACTATTCGTTAACTTTTATATTTAACACTAATAATTCAGTTATAAATTCTTTTTTCGGAATAAATTAAAAATGTAAAATTGTTATGAACTTTTTTTTACTAAAAAGTATGTAAACTTTTTTTGTATTTTGTGACCATTAATCAACCTTTTATATTTAAGCTAGTTGTAACCTGGTGTACTTTAATACAATTTTTGCAACATCAATACGCTAGAAATTGGAATGGGAAGAAAAATGACAGACCAAATGTTTTGTATTCCAGAAAGCAGTTCCTGAGGGGAACCTTGTGTTTAATCTTGCAGATCAGAAAAGAGCTTTATGTCGAAGAGAAGTAGACTATAGTGTAAAATAACAGCATCAGAGAGCATACAATCATTTAAACTCACCATCCACTTTAATCTGAAGCTATCATGGGCATAGACTCACCCAAACCGGACAGCTAAAGATAAAAACAACAACAACAAAAAAAAAAACACCTGGCTTTTTTCTGGTCTTCCGCTGTCCAGTTTGGGAAATTCTGTGCTCAAGAAAGCCTCAGATTCCTGTTATTGGCTGACAGGAGTGGAACCTGATGTGCTCTTCTGCTGTTGTACTTCATCCACCTCAAGGTTTGATGTGTTTTAATGCTCTGAGATGCTTTTCTGTTCACTAACATTGTAAAGAGTGATTATATGAGTTACTATAGACTTTCTGTCTGCTCATTTTCTCTGATCCCTCTCAACAACAACGTGTTTTTATTGTACTATGTGAAATTGCCAGCAGATCAGCAGATTCTGAAATATTATCTGGTTCCAACAATCATGCCACTATCAAAGTGTCAGAGACATGTTTCCCCTGTCATGGTTTTATAACCCTGCATGATTTGTATGCATTGTGCTGCTGCCGCGTGATTGGCTGACTGCATAAATGAGCAGGTGTACCGATGTTCCTAATAAAGTGCATAGTGAGTGTATAAGTAAAGGGCAAGTATGCTATTAGTATTTAATAACACAAAATAAAATCTCCAGGATACTTTTTTTTTGTTCCATTTGTGCCTAAAGAGAGCAAAGACTACATTATATATAGTATAGAATGTTGAAACCTTCTTGAAAACTTTATATATGCCATGATATATGTAATAATGAACTTATAGTATAATATGTAAATGTTCAGGGGTGACTTGTCAAAAGCCGGTGACATTTCAGTCCAACTCTAACAAGCTTAGTATAGCGCAACACATTATTACCTCTAAATCAGGACATAATACTACATGTACTACAATACCATATTCCTAGGTATATAATCAGCCTGTGATTATGGTATATTAAATTATATCATGAAGACATTTTGATATCATGAAAGATATTTTGCAGTATCTCCCCCAATATGTAAAGAATTAGGCATAACAGATAAACATGCTAAATAAATCAAATGCTAATAGCATTAACAATTATACATATTCTTCGCTTTTCATGCCTTATAAGGTGGCAAAGTGTTTGAGAAGATTCCTGAGGTTTTTAGGCTGGATGATCTTTTATACTTTGACTCAAAAACTTCTCCTTATCCTCCTTACTTGCTGACTGCTCCAACCCGCTTTCCGTGCGATTGTGAGTCGGAACCAGCATCACAATCCTGTCATGATTAATGCACCAGTGGCCACGGGAGGGTGATGAATATTTCAATGATGTCTTTCTGGCTTTCTGTATTTGGAATCAGTGCTAAAGTATCACCTAACTTGTCCCTCTTTTTTTTCCCTTCCCTCTCCTGCTCCTGATCAGAATTTGTACGAGAGCATTAAAAGTGAGCCTTTTAAGATCCCGGAGGATGATGGCAACGACCTGACCCACACGTTTTTCAACCCTGACAGAGAAGGCTGGTTGCTTAAGCTAGGTCAGTAGAGAGAGGAAGCTTCTTCACACACTTTCTGTTTCTCCGGTCACTGAGCTCTGAATGTGGTGTTACTCTCCACCCCCTGCCACTCCGCCGACAGTGCTATCACACATCAGTCCTCCAGAGAAACACTGGGTTTCCTCACACAGTGAGTGGTGTGAGTGAATACTAGGCAAACACAACCATTCACTGGTTCATAACCGCCATAATTAAGCATTTGCTAATTATCAAAGTGGCCTTTCATCACAAATAGGGCACTCTGTAAAGAAAGATGTAATGAAAGGTGAAATACATGTAAAATATTATTATTAAGATCATCACATTTTAATGCTTACTTATTAATCTTGATTTAAAGGACTCTTGAGGTGTCTCACAAAACGAGGCATGTTTATACCACTGTGCTATTTTTATTCCCCAGGCGTCATTCCAGATGAAATGCTGGGGGTTTTGACTGTTACCCTACATTGTATTTACTCACATGTGTTTTTAATACTTGCCCACCCCTCCTCACAACATGTCTGCAGTTTTGGTCCTAGATGTGGTTGCGTGTGGCTCGTTTATTGTTAAACGTTCCTTCTTGTGTTTCTTTATTCCCTCTGCACCCCCATTCCTCCCATACTTCTGTTGTGTGTCTGCCTGTCTCTTCTCAAGGAGGTAGGTAACCTCGGAGAGCACTGCCGCTCCATCCCAACTGTCCTTCCTCCTCTCTCCTCATTTCACCTCCTCCCTTGATCCTTGCATCCCCTTGTCATTCCAAAGCTATCTGCATCTCCTCACAGAGGCAATTTAAACCCAGTACCTGTTCTCTAATTGGCTGCTGAGGAGAGACAAGGTCAGGGGTCACATTGCTGTTTGTCAGCCTGGTTGAGACTCACACTTTTGGATTATTGCCTGGCCTGGAACACACACACACACACACACACACACACACATTCCTCCAGCAGTATGCAAGCTCTCTGCAGACTCATATACATGCCAGAAGCTCTGGTGTGCAGAGTTATTACTCTATCACCCTAATCTCCCTTAGGTGGTAAGGAGAGAGAAGTTACATTCCTACTTTACAAAGATCTATTACAGTTACCTAAAAATAGCATGCGGAGAATATAACAAAGGAAAATTGTTTAGAATGCTCATACTTTAACATCTGAGAAGGGAAGTGCATTTTAATACACACATATTTTATTATTTTTTTAATGACTGGTGCATAATTGTAGTACTTCCTCAGAGGAACCCTGGTGTTGCATAAGAGCTTGAGACCAAAAGTACAAAACTAATTTAAAATATTGCACAGTCCCACTTCAGCATAATAACAGTTGGGGGCAATTTCAGCATAAAAATGTTGAACTAGTGTGTGTTTATATATATATCTAGTGGTACCTCGAGATACGAGTGCTTTGACAAACGGCTTTGAGATACGAGCTGTGATTCGACCAGATTTTTGCCTTGAGATACGAGCAAATTTTTGAGATACGAGCATCTGAGCCGCCGCCGCCGAAACAAAGATTCCCAACAACCACGTGTGCTCTGTTTCCCCCGCCTCAGCTTCCCGCGTCTCACTCGGTTAAAGCCGCCTTTCCACTGCACACGACAAACGACGGTCGATAAACAGGAAGTCATTCATTTCCTATGGAGAGTCGCAAAGGGGCTGCGTGAGGTGCCGACCATCTGCGGGTCCGTAATTTTCGGATCCGTTTTGAGCGTTGGATCCGTTAAAAAAATTTTAACTTGAGCGACTACACCGCATCTGATATGCAGACAGGATTTTATTAAAATGACCGGCAGATGTTAGTGAGGAAAGAATGACAAAAAAGGCAAAAATAAGTGAAGAGAAAATCGATGAAGTAAAATAAGCAAAGTTAATGTAAAGAAAACAGAAATTGTAGCAATTAAGTTCAGTTAAGTTAAGAGAATTTCAGTTCTGTCAGGACCACTTTGTCAAAAGAGAATTTATTAGATGATACGCATACAGTTAGTGTTGACGGTATGGTTCTGTTCTGGACAAAAATCCACGTGCCCGTCCGTGCGCATGCGTGGACAGAGCTGGGAGAGCAGCGACTAGAAAATAGAATAAACCCCCCGTATAACAGAACCACTAATCATGCATAGTATTAGAGATGCTTGCTTACGCATTTTTGGAAAGTAATAAATGAATAAATGGATAAATAAATAATGAAATAATTAGAGAGAGAGAGGGAGAGAGAGAGAAAAATATGTGGAGATTTATGACGTAAACTGGTACAACGAACACAGGTTCCGGCTCGGTGGAGTCGGGGTTGGAGGAGGGAGTTTAGATCACGGCAGCAGCGAAGCGCTAGAACGCAGCTCTATGAATGGGAATTTAAATGTTCGGGTAATATGGATGTCGTAACCGGATTGGTGCGCGTAGTGGACAGCTGATTAACAGCTGATTAACAGCTGATGCACGCTTGACGACGTGGCCCGCCAGAACTAACACGATGCTTGATTTAAGTTCGTTAATTTTAGTGAAGTTTAGTTAAGTTCCATTTAAGTGTAAAGTAGCATTAAGAGTGTACAGTAGGGAGTAAGTGAACGAAAGTGAAAGTGTAATTCCTCCTAACTCCTCCTCCTGTTTACTCCTCCCTCAACCTCCATGCGCATCTTCCGTAAAGTAAAACAGTTTATTTTTTTAACATTCTCTTTTATTACTGTATGTTTTTATACAATATTTGTCATTTATAAATACAGGTACTGTACATTTTTCATATTCAAAACACAAACAAAACAACTGGAGTGGAATTTTGCGAGCTGGAACGGATTAATGGGATTTCAATTAATTTAAATGGGGAAAATTGCTTTGAGATACGAGCAATTTGAGATACGAGCAAGGTCACAGAATGAATTAAACTCGTATCTCGAGGTATTACTGTATATATATACTGTATATATATATACTGATCATCCATAACATTAATAAAACTTTGAATATCTTGCTACACCTTCAGAGGTCTTGTGGACTCCATTTTAATGTTATTTCTGATCTTTGTGTTTGTAAATACATTATGGACGTTGTGCTGAAGAATAGCCTGTAAATGACATTACGTGTAACATTTTAAATCCTAAATATCTTACATTGAACAAATGTGTTATCCATAAGAATCGTAAGACTTTATAAACGGATTTATGGTTAACCTCTAAAAGAGGGAAATTTGCTGGGGGGTCTTTAATGTGGTGTAATCAAGGCGAATATTTCCACTGCAATGAAACATTCCTCCTGTGTAGCGACACATGTTTATGTGTTTGACAGATGTGATACTTACAGTACATGATGTGAGAAATAAAACACTTTGTGGAGTACTGTTATGGGCATGGTGTGATGACATTACCACCCTGAAGCTGATTCTTTTCCTATAACAGCACACCCTTAAGTGTTTTTTCCTCTTACACCACAGCTTTTAGCTTTAGCTGTACTAGGTGTCATGCTTTGGAACTGGTTATGCTTCATGTCATGGAATGTCCATGAGACAAGTTAGTTCCTGTAATACTTCCATTTCCATTTACGGCATTTGGCAGCCGCCCTTATTTTTATATATTTATACAACTGAGCAGTTGAGGGTTAAAGGCCCTGCTCAGGGGCCCAGCAGATGCAGCTTGAGGGACCTGGGATTTAAACTCACAACCTTCCAGCAGTCCAACACCTTAACAACCTTAACTAAGCTACCTCATTCCCTAAACAGTCCCTCCCTTACCAACCTTTCTTTTTTTCTCTCTCTTAATAAAAATAAGATGTAAGATGATTCTGACTACCACAGTACTCGCACTGGAGACTTTTCCATAAATATCTATATATCATTATATGGATAAATCTTCAGTATATCAACGTTTAGTTAAATCTCAGTTTTCAATGAATTTATTTTGAGCCTTGGATTTTGTAAAGCTCTTGCTAATGAAATAATACTGTATTAGAATAAGTGTATTAAAATAAACCATAAATTTGAATGACAGCTGACAATACTGTCACAGCTACTGTTATAGAAAATGCATCACAACCTTCTGACCAATCAGCTTTAACAGCTCTGTGCTATGAAGACATCATAGAAAACATACAGCATGAAATTTACTCAATATCAGCTCAGTATTTAAGCCTGACGCTTATCTTTAACAGCCGTGGAAGTTCTTTATATTCACTGAACCAGGAAATGATGATGCATTGAGCTTCATATCTAACTCCCTGTTAGGCTATCTGCTACAGAGACTGTTTAGAGCTTTTCACACTGCGCTTAACCCTGGGTTATCACTGTTTAAACCCCAATATTAACCCCAAGTAGAAGAAAGTTTCACTCTTGTAATTTATCTGCTCTGAAGCCTTCTAGTGGTGCTTTTACACTGTTAAGCATAGAACGTTACAGCTGGATAGTTGCTTAGCAACAAGACAATAAGCAAGCTGCTAGTTAAAGCGTTGCATGCTGTATTTATCAGTCGTGGTTGTTGACGACACAAATATGCAAATAAGAACATTAACCCAAGATTAACTGTTAACCCCGTTAACTGTTAACTGTTAACTGTTAACTGGTAAAATATGAGCAGTGTGAAACGTGAAACAATAAAACCCAGATTTCTGTTTTCCCCAGAACCAGGTTAAACTACTGCAAGTTTAAAAAGCCCCTTTTAGCCCCAACACTTATGTAACTTCCACACCAGGTCCGTGCTGCATTAAATATTCTCTTTTCCTTTTAAGAAATCATACGTGATGTATGATGTAGAGAATACCTGATTAGCATTTACATACTGAAGCTTAAGTGATGGAAACATCCCAAATTTAATATTGTAAACATGTAAGATAGAAACGATGTAGCTGATGTGAGGCACACAACACTTTATACTGTATATACTATAGACATTTTTGTGGGTGTTATCAATGGTACACTTGATGACTTAAGATAAAGCAGTATTTAGGTCAACTGTATTAGCCTTTAGCTTCACACCTGGAAAATCAATTCAACCATGTTGAGTTCCCTGCCCTGTTTCTATGCCCTGTGGTTATGTGAACCAGCCAAATCCCGCAAGTGAGCATGTGTTACCCAACATTGCGCACCGTATTACTTAATGTGTCATTTTAGCCCTCAGGCATCATCTCTTCCCAGATTCCTAAGTTCTGTGCTGGGAAACTTCACCTCCATAACAAAGATCAACATTTATGCATTAAAGGAATATGTCTGCCAAAAAAAAAACACACCTGGAATTGCTAATAAGAAATGGAATCTGGTATATGTAGAGTTGTCATGCTTATACTTATACACTTAGCCATGCTGACATTTTTTGTATTCCTTTAATGCATAACCATATTTCGGATTTGCTTCCACCCCGACGCTACATTGCTGCTTTGTCCGTCGTCACTATTAGCAACTCAACACATGTTATGAGAAAACGTTGCAGTTTGCTTTTCCCGTAACAGATTAAGCTCTGTACACTCCCAGGGATCATGACGCACTCAGCGAGGGTTCTCCACATGACTCAGGCTAATATGCACCACCAATACCAGATGCCTGGTTTCTGAGCACAAATGTATTCCCGACACAAATAACAAACATGACGAGGGGGAAGAAGCGTGATCCTTGCACAGTACACAGGAAGTGAAATGAAGTTCAACCAAACCAGGAGGAAACAGGAAAATAAATTAGTTGCCTTTGTGTCTAAGTTGTATTGTAGTTTCTGGGTAACAGTAATGTCTAATGATTGTTAATGTCCATAACAGATGGGTGTTTTATTTGTCCTTCCGATACTGACAAAAGCATCAGAAACTGAAAGTGTTTCAGGATATTGCTGAAGACAGTTATAAATGCGCAGTTATAAGTGGGTGTTAAAAGGATTTTCCCAGTTACATGAACAACCTCATTCATTTGCCCCAGGGTTCCTTTGCCCTGACCTGTGGCAGTGACGTGTTCAGACCTTTTTTCCATGTCATCTGAACGCCTGAGCACAAGACACTGCCTGCTGTTCCATTTCACTGGACCTCTTTCATACTTGTGACTTTTATTGTCTTTGTGACCAGTACTTGCCAGATATTTCAGCATTTCTATCCAGAGGGCTCTCAACAGATTTTGTCCTGTCCTTTCTTCAGTTCTCAAGGGATGTCCTGTTCTTGGTGATGTCACTGCAGTGCCACATTTTCTCCATTTGTTTTTGATGCCAAGAAGATGTAAAGAAAAGAAACAGCTGGTTTTTATTTGGGGTTAATCAGAATCCCTACATTGATGACAGATGTATTATGAATACATTTGAACGTGAGATTGAATGCTATTGGTTCATTCTGAGCACAGAGGCATCCGTCATTATATAAGGGAGAGTGCGCTTATGCAGCCGGGTTACTGGAAGGTTTTTCTTTAAGTCAACGTTTTTGTTTTTTTTCCTGATTGCTGTATCACAACAGCGGAAAAAATCTGATATTATTCATCGTGCTTTTATATTTTCCACATTACCAAAACCTGCCGTTTTAACTGAGGTGTGTATAAATCATTTTAAAATTCACTGTTCCTCTAAACAATCATCTACGTACTTCATGTACTGTGTGAGTGACTGGAATCTGATCAGTGTTCCTGCGGTAGTCATTGGATCCACTGCAACTTTAATGAGGATAAAGCCATTACTGAGGAATGAATGAATTGTGTGTTAATTACTTTGTTGCTTTTACTTATTGCTTGTTAACATTAACTAATTATAACCTTGTGAAATTAAAAACTGGAAGACTGAACATTCCTGAAGATCCTTCTTCCTAATTAACATCTTACTGGTGAATGTTCCACATAGTACACCTCACTATATTATGTTTAAAATGTAAATTTACATTTATTTTTCCTCTGGACACCAGCACCAAGAGTATTTCCTCGTACAGAACCAGGTTCTGGTGTTAGCATCCCTTGAATGAAAAGCATGCATTACAGCCAAACGGCTGAGGAACATTTCTAGAATCGCTTGTGTGGCCAAGGGTTCGATTCAGATGGTGCACGATGTAGAAATATGTTGAGCACATTTTATGCAACTGTTTACTTCAGCGCTGAAAGTGTTTACTGTTGTTTAAATGACACATTTACATATTAAGTTTGATTTTGCGACCAAATTGTTAATCGGACACATGTCAGAGAAGTGAGTTCAGTTCTGTTCTAAATTGAAATAGTGAATACGTCTGAGAAGGTCCAGGCACACGAGTGAAAATAAATAAATACCAAAATGTGTGTTTTGTTGCAAAGGTCTTTCAGTAAACTCATGGGTTAAATGACAGGTGTAAAAATATTTGCCTTGTTACGGTCCACTGACCGCTTTGATGTTATCTCAGATCAGATGTGTATATTGGACTGTGGTTAGTTATGTCACCATCATGTGCTTTCTTTCTACAGGAGGAAGAGTAAAAACCTGGAAAAGGAGGTGGTTCATTTTAACCGACAACTGCCTGTACTACTTTGAGTACACAACGGTTCGTAGGTTTCCTTTACAGTATGTCTTTGTGTTGTGTGGTGTTCATTGAAGTCTCTTTCAAAAGTAAAATATTCCACTGACTGTTTTGTGATCGATATGCGTCACAGGACAAGGAGCCACGGGGAATCATTCCTCTGGAGAACCTCAGTATCAGAGAAGTGGATGAGCCCAGGAAGCCTGTGAGTGTCATCTCTTAACTCTTAGCCAACAGACAAGCAAGATGTGAATTTGTATTTGGTTGTCTTTGCATGACATCTTCTTTAGATTGCTATCAAATTTAAAAAAAAAAAAATGTTGGCTGGAAAAAGCAAATACTCTGTTTTGATGACATTGTCCACCTAAAATGAGACCAAAGTGCATCTGATTACTTGAGTTTAAAAACAATCAGATTCTTGCATAACTATTACCTACTACCTATTACTAATACCTAGAATTAAACACCTTTCTTTCCTTCTCAGAACTGCTTCGAGCTGTACAACCCCAGCCACAAAGGTCAGGTAATCAAAGCATGTAAGACAGAGGCCGATGGACGGGTGGTGGAAGGGAACCATGTGGTCTACAGGATATCGGCTCCGACACCAGAGGAGAAAGAGGAATGGATCAAGTCTATAAAGTAAGAACCCCTTACCCTGTAAATTTTCAGTGGCAGTACACTGACACATTGAAGGGACTGCAGATGTATACGATCTGAAACAACATGTAGTCTTGCCTCACATGGCACCCCGTCCACCACTATTCCATACTTGTCATGGGTTTTTTACTGCCAGAATCAGTAAGGAGATTAGTCAGTGCTTATAGCCCCATGATGGAGAGAGCACCAGCAGCTCCAGTTCTCACACGTCATTTATGTCAACTATCGCTAACGCTAGTTTAGCATTTCTAACGCTAATGAAGTTCATTGAGGTATTTTTTTTTTCCTAACAGTGAAGTAGCTCATCATACCAGCATTTTTGGGCCATGAAAACTGGAGCGCTCTTTGTAGGGCATAAACCTGCTGTTCAGGCCAGTTTAAGTGCGTCAGGGTGCTCACTGTTTAATACCAGAGCAAAAAAAAGCTCACTCTGAGCAATCAGAGGGGCGGTAGGTTAACTACAGAAACCATAGAAACCTAACTAGGTCATTGAACAAACCTTTCTCTCTTTCTAGCAAGTTAAAGCAGGGGTTTGTAGAAATGTGCTTGCATTTCCATATCAAAGATCCTGAAAGTCTCTGCTTCCCCTCCCTCTTTGCCCATAATTGATGGCTTCCCATTTCATCTGTTTCCTCAGAGCCAGCATCAGCAGGGATCCCTTCTACGACATGCTGGCTACCAGGAAACGCCGCATAGCCAACAAAAAGTGATGAGTGCCTCGTTGCCATACGTGAGGCCTTGTGCCGTCATCGACACAGGACCTTGTCACGGTGGACGATTCTCCACAATTTAAGCCCATTATCTCTTATTCCGCTACAATTTCCCTCTATCTATAAGAGCGCAGTGTTGCCGCTGGTGCTTTCCCTGCACTTGCATGGATGTTAGCGAGCACACATGGACAGCACACGTGAGAGACCAGAGGATTACGGATTGATGGGATTCCACCGTGAAATCCCAGTGTGTTCAGACCTCAGTCTATCCCCAGTCACTAAAGCGACACTTTGCTCATGGGATTAATAAGAACAGAAAGCTGGAGCCCATAAGGATTATGGAAGTAAACAGGCATCCAGTAACTGTTATATTTATTATTAAGCAAATTTTAACTCTTAACGTAAGGTGTTTCTTTAATGACCAATGAGAGTTAGCGCGTACTCCAATCATCCACACTTTATATTCTTCATTTCACTGCAGCTCTAACTGACATAGACTATTATCTCACTATGGTGCTGAAGGAGTTTGTGTTCTGTGCAGTTTGTCAAGAGTAACAGCATAAATAAAAGCTATATAAATGTGGGAATGCAATTTAACACTATGTGGCAGTCTTAAGTCAGCTGGACTGATTTCTTTCGTTTGTTGACAAAGTACTAGAAGAAATATAGTTATGTTTTTGCATCATTTTGGCTTTCTTTGTAAATGGGCTGGTGCCAGTGAGTATAAGTTTTCTGTTTAGTCCTTAGGAATGAGACGACATTTAAGCGAGACCACAGGGCTAAGACCACCGTTAAGGAAATGTGTGACTGAAGAGTTTACAACACAAATATTACACAGATGTCTGTTTCTTTACGGCAGGTTCTATTGGTTTCACCTCGGGAGGCCTTGAGCCACATGCGTCGCTCTACTCAGTGTGCAAGTGCTGACCTGGGATCAGTCTTTAAACTTGTTTATGATTATAATGACGTGAATGATCCTAGATCAGTTCTTTCCTCTGAGACTCTTGATGTAGAAGTTTGACAACGTATTGATGTGTTGTGAATATTTATCCCTGTTCAAAGCTAAACTTTTGCTTGCATTTATGTTCCCTTTACAAACATAAGTGTATATCTTTTTATATTTATTTTCTCTGTGAAACGTTTGAGCTGTAATTGCTGATACGATGGACTTAAGTTATGTGTAAATAATGTAAACAGTTGTCTTCTTTGTGTATGTACGAGTTACTGCATATAAATCACAACAGCTATAGTTTGGGAAACTCCTTTTGGCAGCTTTATACTGCCGCCATGTCGTGATTCAGATTATTATTATTATTATTATTAAATGTTGATTTCTATGTATTTGTATAATAAGAGCACTAGCCCAGGGTGGAATATTATCTTCAGCTACCCTGTGAAGCTATACATTAATTTTTATATGATTGTAAAAGCTATTGGTCATTAACATAAAACATTCATAAAGCTTTAACTCTGAAACTAATGGAGTGCCCATATTAATTTTGCACAGTCAATGTCTCTTCCTGCGAGGAGAAGAACCTGTAGTAGTTAGTAAGAGATCCGTCCTGGCATATGGGCATATGTACAAATAAAAAAAAGAAAGTAAGAGAAAAAGAAGAACGGATTCAGACAGTGTGAAAATCAATTCCCAAACCCAACTGGTCCAAACCGATAGGCTACAGTTAAAAAAACACTAAATTCATACTATTTAAATATATTACTCCTTTAAATTCAAAGTAGTTTGACTTCAGTGAAGAAGAGTGACTTTAATTTATTGTGTTCCAGGCTTCACTGCTTTTGCTGATCCCTCTGAAGTCTGGATAATGAACAATGTTTTTATGTTGAATTTGACTGCTCACATAGCTGAAATTGTGAAAAAACCTCAACTGCAGAACTCTGAAGATTCCCAGACGATATTTGTTAGAATTGTGGTCTCTGTTTAATATTTGCCTTGTCTTCCAGCTCAGGATTCCCCTACAGTGAACTGGATTTATCTTGATGGATACAAACAAATTTATTCACACATCATTTGTGGGATCATTTATGCAAGAATTGTATTTTTAAAAAAATATAATATATTTTTTTTTCCAGAAAGGGTTTGTGTAAACTGCTAGTAAGGTCATTTCACCCTCAACAGATCATATAACTCTAAAGTGTTCAAATAGCTTATTATTTTCTATTGCACACATGGATTTGTTTAAAAATGGGGTTGTGACCCATTTCTTTCATATTAATGGCAATAAAATTAACGAAATATTAAACATGAAATAATCAATAATTAAAGAAATTAGGCAAACATAACAAACATCCATAAAGACAGAAAAGACTAGACATTCAATGCACTCAGGAGAAATGGCACTGTATTGAATGAGGCAGGAATATACTCTATAGCACATGCTAAGTCTGGCAGTGAACACATTTAGAGATATTTAGTGCATGGTATGTTTTTTTTTTGTTTTTGTTTTTGTATTTTAGCACAGGATGAAAGCTGGCTTATAAATCGGTTCTTCAACACTTTAGAGGCAGGAATAATTGGAGTAAACAACTGTGTGCTAATCCTTATCATATCCAAGTTTATCAGTGTTTGGGTTTCTTGGTACTGGCACATTTCAAAGAGTGATATGCGATCTGACCGATCAATGAGCCATAAAATCTGTAAAATCCATAGCGTGCCATAATCTCTTTTCTAAGTCACTTGTCGTTAGATAAGTCTTCTTTTCTAACGACATCTCCTCTTGGCTTTTCCGCATCGATTTTAGAGACATCCAGTCCATGACCGGTCACCAGTTCAGTTTCCTAAATGATGTGCTGTACTCATGTACAGTGTAGTTTTCTTCTTTTATCTAAATTCTCATGTCAAACCATTTACTTTTCAACTAATTTACACCAAATCCACCTTTTCTATCACCTGTCTATGATGTTTTGGGGATGTGGATAATTGCTGTAACTTAAAAAACTTTTTCGATGTTTATAGACGATTCGTAAACTTCAGGGTCACCAGAAGATTTTTAAATCTAGCAGGAATTTGTAGTTTCATACAGTTTACTTTCATAAACATCTTACACAAACTTGACTAAAGTATAAAGGACCTACTGTTTTCTGCTGTTGATTTGATGCCCTATCACTACACTTCTGTCATACAGAAGAACAACTTCACAGATCTTTCAGAGAGACTCGTTATGAAGATGAGCAGATGGAACTGGAAAGTGAATGCAGACGCCTTACTGTACACTGCATCTGTTACTGATTACCTGCTTGCGATATTAGAGCCATAGTCATAAAACTTCTACTTAATTTAATATGGCTGTACAGCATAAATATCCACAGTGTAAAAGCAGTCAATAATCAGTTGTAAATAAACCCAGTCATTGTGGTTGGTTAGGAAGAGCAGGTTAGCAGTGATGCATTTCTGCCCCCTGCTGGTGAAAAAGACTTAATAATTTTGAGCAAGACAAAAATCATTTCAGCGGTTCATCGGTTCACAGCATCACTACGAAATCAACAATACTAAGACAGCTATGTCATATGAACAGCTATATTTTAAATTGTTAAAAAACATCTCTAAAGTTGTGGTGTCTCTACATTACATTTATATAAACAAAAATACCTCTTCTAAATGATTTCCATCTATTCGCCCAGTCAGACATTTCTCTCCCTGTCTACCTGCCAACCTTCACATCACTCCATCTGTGTTCAGCAGAGTGAGGAGGAGACTTGTTCATACTCAGGGCTCTTGAGCAGGGCTGGGTAGCTGCTGTTCATTTGGAGAGAGGCCTCACTGGAGATGTCTGAGGGACTGTGCCGCCGCTGCAGGAACTGGGTGGAGTGATCGGAGCAGTTGCTGAGACGCGGCCGGTAGCAGCTCGTGTGCGGCCTGTACAGGTCCTCAGCTGTGTAGCGCTTAGTGAACAGGTAGACTGACATGACGCCTGCACTCTGAACAGAAAAGCAAACAAGTTGAACAGGTCCCTTTTATCCCAGTTCCAATATGTATTCTGTTATTTTCTTTAAACGTTTAAAAGTCAAATATAACCTCAGTTTTACATTATAATATACTAAATCATTATATGACAGTTTTAAATTCCAGCTAATAACTGACTGTTGAGCTGCAAGCACTTAAGCTGTAAGGTTTTAGAATTATTCCATTTGATTCAGTTTTATTTGTATAGTGCTTTTAGAAATTATTGCCACAATGCAGCTTTACAGAAATCCATCCGTCCATTTTCTGTAATGCTTCTATTACACATGGTCACGGGGAACCTGCAGCCTACCCCAGGGGGCCCAGGGCACAAGGCAGAGGACTGTAGGGGTACTATCCCATCGCATGGCACAGATGCACACACAATCTCACACACCCATTCATACACTACAGACAATTCAGAGATGTCTTTATAAACATGCACAATAATATTGCACACATTTACCTCTGTCAGTAGAAAAGAGACTGCAGCAAATGCAAAGGACCAGCCATATCTGTAGCTAAAATAGGCCTCATTACTTTTACTTCTATTCAGCATCTCGTCATTGATGCTGGAGATGTAAAGAACGAGACCCACCACCAGAGAAAGTCCTAACAGAGACACAGAAGGACAGAGTGTTACAAGAGAACAATAAGGAGAAGACCAAGTAATAGAAGCGCTAACACGTACCAGTACCTGAGAGGATGAAGAAGATTCCCGAAGCGAAGGCCAGTACGGTGCGATGAGGGTGAACGTGTCCGAGGTTACTGAGCACAAAGCCGATGAACATGAAGAAGAGGCTGACCAGAGGGAAGGGGGTGGCTGTGCGAATCAACTCTGTGTAAAGGTGTTTTTATAGGACATACTTACACATAAAATGTATATCTTTGTTTACAAAGCCTTAGACCGTAAATGCAATTTAAAAATACATATAAATACATTCACATAAAGAAAACTTTGTTAGAAAGAGAAATAATCTATTTACTGTAGGAAGTCCAAATCAAAACAGTAGCCTGGAGATTGCATGTTACTTCTTGTTGTTTGTAGCCTACACTGTAGAAAACGTGTTCCTCAGGGATCACTTGTCAATTGTCTTGGAAGTGCAAGTGCACAACAGGTATAAGCTTCACTTCCACATATTTTATGTGACTAAATTATAGCTGCAGATGTGGTACAGGTTTGTATATTTCCTTACCACAAGAGGGCGCTATCCACAACAAAGATTCTGCCTATCATACAGTTTTTTTAATGTATTAGAATCATGTTAAAAGCAGATTTTAATGCAAATCAGTACCTTGCTGTTACTATTTTAAAACCCCTGGGGTAGAAACTTATAACACAGGGTTTTTATCTTTATATAGAAAAAGTCATAAAACTATAACAAATACACACAAGGACATAAAAAAACATAATAGAAAATAAAATAAGGGGCAAATGAAATTGCATGTTTTTGGGAGTTGGTAGAAAAGCAGAACACCTTAAGAAAACCCACACAATCACAGAGAACATGTGAAACTTGACAGAACAGACAGTAACCCAAGCTCGGGATTGAATACGGCATTTTAACACGCACCTTTTAAATCACTGTGGATGACGCTAATGCTGATGGTATTAAGGATGTGAGAGCAACACCGGCTTAAATAGATTAACCCCAATGGACTTTACAGCTAGAGGTGTTTTACTCTGTACAGTGTCTATATCACTTGACAAATCCAGTGCAAGCCATTTGTTAAAAGCACGTAGGATGTTGTGAATAAAAAAAAAATCATTTTATGTTTTCTTGAAAGAAAGAGAAGGAGGCTTAGCAATAAGACCTTTTTCTATAATCCCAGCGAGATGCTGCACATGGCTATAGAAAGAGAGAAAGTCACTTACTCAGGACACTGACTGTCGATTCACTGGTCAGTTGCACACTCATAGGCATTACATACTCTATAGTGAAGCAGCGGCCCATCTCCTCTCCTAGAACAGATAGATAGACAGAAAGACAGACAGATAGATAGATAGAGAGAGAGAGAGAGAGAGAGAGAGGGAGAGAGAGAGAGAGAGAACACTGACTCTCTGACACTCACACACTTAAAATGCATTGACATTTGGCGGATCATGATGCACTCACAGGTTCATCACTTGTAGATTACGTTTAACCAACATTACATTTTCTTATCTTTATAAATAGCTATAAATTTCTTTACTTACTTTTATAGCCCATGAGTGTGAAATCAGTAAAATATTTGTACTTAATATTTGTAGGACCACTTCTTAGCTTGGCTATCTTGCTGTTTCATTCAGAGCACATGCTAGTGTGTGTGTTTGTGTGTTTGTGTGTGTGTGTGTGTGTGTGTGTGTGTGTGTGTGCGTGCGTGTGTGCATGTGACCGTATTAATCTGGGCATTGTGTATAACCACAATATCCATATAAAGAATTCTACTTACTGTTTCACAGACGGAGAATTAATTATCGACTCATTATGGCATATTTTACAATGCTAAAGGTTCAACTGCTCATGAGTTCAAATCCCAGCTTTGCCCCAGAGCTAGACCTTTAACCCTTTCTCTTCAGGAGCAGACCCTGTGCCCTCACTCTATCTTTTTAACAAGATTGGTTATCTGAGGAAAAAATACAGTATTTCACTCTTTTTTACTTGTAAATATCACAATTCACCTTCACGACACTAGTCTCCTGTGAGCCGTTTGTGTTGTAATGTTTGTTCTCATTCTGTTTCAGTTCCTGTCTTATAGTGAAGGCAGTACTAAGCTGCAGAAAACATTGACGCTTTCCAGCCGAACATTGCTGAGATGTGGCTGAGCTGCACAGCATTGAAGAACTGTAAAATTTGCTTGAATAGATGGTGAAAAGAAAAATGATAAGCCAAGTGAAATAACAGAACTTTTAAGTGTATTTCCTCTTTAGCACAGCTTGTGCACAAACTATAAATAATAGGTTTTTATTATGTGAGTTGTGTTTTAATTATATGTGTTGATACTATTACTTGCATCTTGTGTTGGCTTCTTCGGTTGTTGGTGTGATCATGTAGGATCTACAAAAGATTAGTGTGCTTCAGCTGGACAGTAACATTCTTAAAGCAGTCCCTAAACAGGGCTTTATTTAATTATTAGTTTTAGTATTATTATTTAATTATTCTAATTCTCGACAGACGCTTTGACACTCCGGTACGCAGCTCAAAACTGTCTTTACTTTTTGAAACTCAGTGCATTTTGTGAGAGGATATTCCTCACCTGTCAGAAAGCAGAGCCTCCACAGGCCAGAATGGAGGTATGTGTGGATGCTGGTGCTCTGGTTGAAGGGAAGGATGATGCCCTCTTCTAGGTAGAGCCAGTAATCAGTGCTAACAGCTATGCCCAGCAGGCTCAGGCCACACACTGCAAACACACTGCTCAGCAGGGTCAGTGCTTTCCTGCCACACACACTCATACCACCAGCCTCCTGCAGGCAGATTAAACAACACGGCAAAATTGCTGATAAAGAATGACGATCGAAAACACCCACACACCCACACACACACAGTGGGACTGAAAAAATGCATCTGTTTCTGCCAGGAATGCATCGTTCTTTAGTGGCTTTTAATCGTTTTCTTCACTGTTTTTCTGGAAAATCATTTTGAACCGAACACAAACAAGGTTTCACTCACTCACCTATCTCTGAGGCTGGAACATATTAAGTGGATCAAGTCTTCAGTATGGATGAATGTTTAGGAAATACATAAATACACACAAATATATTGATACTTTTTCCCTAACACTGTATGCGTATTAGTCAAGTCCAATCTATGAGCTCCGCCTTCCTGAACCGTTGGCTCGGCTTCGAAAATTTTGAAATTTGAACCATTTCCCCAACCTAAAGCCAAACTTTCTCACTAATGTCTCCAGTCAATAGGTCAAAATGTCATATTAAGTATTTGCCGAACAAAGTACCAAAGCTTATATTTCTGAGGATGGAGTTAGTATCTGAGGGGGGCACGTGGCTTAGTGGTTAGCACGTTCGCCTCACACCTCCAGGGTTGGGGGTTCGATTCCCGCTTCCACCTTGTGTGTGTGGAGTTTGCATGTTCTCCCTGTGCCTCGGGGGTTTCCTCCGGGTACTCCAGTTTCCTCCCCCGGTCCAAAGACATGCATGTAGGTTGATTGGCATCTCTGGAAAATTGTCCGTAGTGTGTGAGTGTGTGAGTGCGTGAGTGAATGAGAGTGTGTGTGTGCCCTGCGATGGGTTGGCACTCCGTCCAGGGTGTATCCTGCCTTGATGCCCGATGACGCCTGAGATAGGCACAGGCTACCCGTGACCCGAGGTAGTTCGGATAAGCGGTAGAAAATGAGTGAGTGAGTGAGAGTTAGTATCTGCTTTTGAAAATCTCTTTGTGTACAAGGTTTAGCTGCACACAGGCTGTCCTCTGTTCAACCTACACTGTAATACAGTTTGTTCACCTTCTGCATGTCATAAATACTGTACTGCACACTGCATGTCAGCTGCTATGGCTGGGCTCAGGAAGTTCATATGTCTAATCACACAGACTGGGAAAACTGAAGGTTTGTCCGTAGAGGTTGCTAAAATGGAATAAAAAATCTGGAAGCATTTGAGCCGATGTTCATCATAATAGCACTTTGGATTGAATATGTTAATTTTTTTTTAAGAAAGTCCTTAGCTAATGTCTCGGTCATAACTCTACAAACTAGAATCCTCACAGTCGACTGCTTTGCTATCTGAATTGCATGCAGGGCCTAAAAAATACAAATAAACACATTAACCCTGCATTACAGTACAAACACGTCCATCAGTCTCTACTGTAACTCCGAGTCTGATGTTTGCTGTTTTTCATGGAGTTTGTTTTTATTCTACAAAAGAGTCTGCTAGCAGAACAGACATTTAATTAGAAATGTAAATGAGATTTAGTTAAGCAGCACGTTCCTCACGTGTGTCAAACAATCGACGTTCATCGCCTGTGTCAAACAGCCAGAGAAGTGTGTGAAAATGTGCCTGCATCAGTGGATGAGTCACTTCACCGTTCCAGCGTGAGGAGGAGGAACCTTTTTACCAACTGACTAATCTACACATCCAGGTGACCTAAGAGTGATGAATCATTCCTGTTTCTTCCAAAGATCTGCCCTCTACATCTACATCTCTTTAGTCTCCAGATGCTGTATTCTTTCTGCTTTTCTCCAAAAGGCTGCACCTAAACACAATCCACATATTGTACACACACACACATGAATACACGCACATTTGACAAACGAAAGGGCCACCAATTCTCTAAAACATCTCTCATATAGATGTGCACTTTACCCTCTTTAAGGGCACCAGATTTACAGCATTAGTTGTTTTTTATTGTAATGTCAATGCCTTTTATTTCTTAAGAATACAAATACAGAGGTACAGAGAAAAATCCATCATGTTGAAGTAATGTAGTGTAAATAAATGTAATGTAAATACTATGCTGTATAATACAAAGTATGCATCTCTCTCTTGCTCGGTGCGTGTGTGTGTGTCTGTGTGTATGTGTGTGTGTGCGCGTATGTGTGTGCACGTATGTGTGTGTGTGTGCGCGCGTGTATGTGCGTGCGCGTCTGTGTGTGTGTGTGTGTGCGCGCGTGTGTGTGTTAGTTAGATGCGTGCCGTTTTATTTCTGACATAAATACGACTTTAAATGTAACATATAAAACTATCTAAACTGTCTAACTACAGTGACGTGAATCTGAGGGATTTAAACCTTACTGAGTAAAAGCAAGCTGCAGGTGAGAGTTATTCAGACAAAACATGCACACAATAATTAACAGAAGTGAATGTAATTAAAGCAGTAAAACACTAGACAACAAGCCTGTTATTCTTACTTCTGTACACAAGAGAGATAAACATTACCTCGAGAAAGATGAGATAAAGATGGACTGTGGAGCTCCGGTGTGGATAAACTATCTGTCCAGCTGATTACACTTAGGTTTGATTCAGAAATGAAATGAAATGAAATCCAGCTGTGGAGACGAAACTCAGTAGAACATTCCTCTTCCTCTGCAGCAGCAGTGTGTCCTCCAATCACACTGGCTCGCGCGCGCGTGTGAAATAACTGCTCTGTCCCAAACAGCACACGATGACACTTCACATGCGGTTTGAGACGAAGCCCGGCAAGATTCTAAAGACACACCAAACAGGGAGCAGCCGAAACTGTCTGTCTGTCTGTCTGTCTATCTATCTATCTATCTATCTATCTATCTATCTATCTATCTATCTATCTACCTGTCTATCTATCTATCTATCTATCTATCTATCTATCTATCTATCTATCTATCTATCTATCTATCTATCTATCTATCTACCTACCTACCTATCTATCTACCTACCTATCTATCTATCTATCTATCTATCTATCTATCTATCTATCTATCTATCTATCTATCTATCTATCTATCTATCTACATGTCTGTTTGTCTGTCTATCTATCTATCTATCTATCTATCTATCTATCTATCTATCTATCTATCTATCTATCTATCTATCTATCTATCTATCTATATACCTGTCTGTCTGTCTATCTATCTATCTATCTATCTATCTATCTATCTATCTATCTATCTATCTATCTATCTATCTACATGTCTGTTTGTCTATCTATCTATCTATCTATCTATCTATCTATCTATCTATCTATCTATCTATCTATCTATCTATCTATCTATCTATCTACATGTCTGTTTGTCTATCTATCTATCTATCTATCTATCTATCTATCTATCTATCTATCTATCTATCTATCTATCTATCTATCTATATACCTGTCTGTCTGTCTATCTATCTATCTATCTATCTATCTATCTATCTATCTATCTATCTATCTATCTATCTATCTATCTATATACCTGTCTATCTATCTATCTATCTATCTATCTATCTATCTATCTATCTATCTATCTATCTATCTATCTATCTATCTATGTCCAAAGCACGACCATTAAAGGTGTTCACTTTGTAAAAGGTGGAAAAGAATGAAAAAGAACAGAAGTGGAGGGAGGGAGTCGTCTTGTGTCGATCTGAGGATGTTCACACATAATGCGATTCCTTCTTAGCTTCACATTCGGATATAAAGGCAACGCAACGTCCAGTGTGAACAACCTTGTTGTTATTAACTATAACGGGTACTATTATAATAAAACATTACACAAGTTATTAACCTAAGACAATGATTTATTTTTACCTACTTGTTGTATTGTTATTATATGTCTAAATTACTACGAATTAGCTAGTTAGTTAGAATGTGGGGAGTGTCATTAGCTAGATTACACCTCCAAAGCTACCTGTGCTCTCCTATTTACACTGCACTGTTGCGAGGTGATACAGTAGATGGGGAGGGGGTGCATTTATAATTTTTAGCTGATTTATTATGACATATGATCGAGTAATGTTACAAATAAAAAATTACTCTGGGCTGTGAAATCCAGTTGTAAATATAAATTTAGTCCAGTAGGAGTTAAAAATGTCCATCCATCTATTTACTATACTTATCCAACACAGGGTCACAGGGAACCTGGAGCCTATCCCTGGAAGGCATGGTGACTGTGCAGGTAGCATTGTTGCTTTATAGCTCCTGGGTCCCAAATTTGAGAGTGAATTCAGGTTCCTGTCTATGTGGAGTTTCAGATGTTCTCTATTATGTGTCCACGTGGGGTTCCACCCACCCCCCAAAAACATGGCTTCGGGTAAACTGGATACAGTAAACTGCCCCTAGGTGTGAATGTGTGTGTATTGTGCCATGATGAACTGAAGTCCTACACAGGGTCTGTATTACACAGTCAGATGATCAACCATAAATTGGTTACTGTCACTCACCTACAAACACCTGGAGGATTCTGCCATGATTTTGAAAGTTGGGTGTAACTTGGAAGAATGGAGGGCACAAGAAGAACACACAAAACTCCACACACATCGTAAATCAAAGCTCAGGAACTGGAGAACATTAGGCTCCACTAAGGCAATTAAGTAATATTATGTAAATGTGGTAAAGGTGAAGCAAAGTACACAAAGTTTGCTAACACTCTTAGCAAAACCAGTATAAAAATGAAGTTAGAAAATGATACTAGAATAAGATTTATACAATTTATGGATGGAAGAAAGCTATGGTCCATCTGTAGCTCCATTTACAATGTGCATAAACAGGCTAGTTGTGTCTAATAAAGTGTTTAGAAAGCTGATAAACATAATACACATAAAAAAGCACCAAGCACAGAGCTGTGCTCAGAATGATCCATCACACATAACATCCGTCAGTGGTGGTCTTGTGTTGCTTGGGAGAAGGGAGGTGACATTTTGGCATAGCTACTGTACTGCTACTGCTACTGGCATAGCTAAGACTGGTTACAAACTGATTTATCTCTCAAGTATATCCAATCAAGTGGTTTGTGAGTGTACACTTATGCAACTTTATATAAAATAGAATTTTTGGGCATAACATAATGCAGTGCATCTTAATTTTTTTTCACACAGTCACATATTCTTCATGCAATCAAATGCAGAAAACCTATGATCATGTGTGAAATGTATCTGATTAATCCATAACAAATGGAACTAGGTTTGTAAAGTTTGTCGCAACAAACTTTGATGTTGGCTTTGACGATGGAAGTATTCGCAAATGCCGGTGCTTTTTGGAGGCGAGTGGACATAAAGGTCAGTGTTACTTTTGGAAGCAAGTAGACAGAAAGCTAGGGTGCCAAAACATTGGGAGGAAAGTGGAGACGAGCATGTGACGTCATCCTAATACTCTTGAGGAAGTTCCCCACATTGGACTGAGTGTTTTGATATGTCACATGTCCATGTTGAGCTAATTATTGTTTTTTGATGTGACGTGACCAGAATACACGTGAGGCAGTTCTCCTCATTGTGCTGAGTGTTTTGATATGTCACAAGTCCATGTTGTACTAATTTTTAATTTTCACGTGACGTCACGTCATCAGAATACCTGTGAGGAAGTTCCCCTCATTGTTCTGAAGAACATCATTGTTCTTTTTGATTTTGCATATATTGGGGGCGGGGCTGCGGGACAACCGGAAGGCCAGTCGGTGCACCAATTTAAAAGTTTGTTCAGAGTAGCTTCCTAAAGGAGCTGGCCGAGTTTGGTGTAGATAGTTCAAAAGCTTACCGAGTTATAAACCTCCAAAATTTATAATGGGAGTCTATGGGAAAAAAGGCCACTTTGAGACCCGGTACCAGAAGTACCGGTACTCAGATCATTTAGAAACGTAATAGCAACAAACTTCAGACCAGGGTCTATAACATATCCAAATTCGGTGCATGTGGCTCGAAAGCCCTAGGAGGAGTTACTCTTGATAAATTTTTGTCTAAGCTTAAATAGGAAAACAGAATGTTGGCTTCTACAAAGCCAACATAAATATATCTAGAGCTTGAAATAGTAATAGTTTTTGGGGAAAAAAATAAAAAACAAACGTCAGGACAACATTTCTTTAACATTTATTAATAGACAGTATCTTCAACAATGAACATAAGGACAAACCTTTGCAAAGCTTGTTAATTATAAACAAGAAAGAATAAATATTGTTTTCAAACTAAAACATTGTCCTAGATCCATTGTTATTCTGATTTGAATCTCTTCTGAAGATTTATGTGAATAGAGTCTTCGATACATGGAGATTTTGGACACTGTTATTATCTGAGACGTTGAAATAACGGATATATTTCCAACAATCTCAATGTGAGACACGCTGTAATTCTTGCAAGATATGGTGCCAACTCTTTGACATAACAATCACTGTAAGTATTAAATCGTTTTTGTATTTTAGTATGACATAAATTTTGTTAAGGAATGCTAATAAAACAGATTTTTCCAACACAAAATGATTTGCTTATTTAAAATCGCACCTGCCGTCAGGATGATCCCAAGCATATGAAAAGGTTTTGAGCACCTATTTCCATACATTTATACAAATGTGTATATATTCTAATAACTCAAATGAAGATAATTAATAATAACATACCGTATTATTAAAAGTGTTTTGGGTATTTTGAAATAAAAGATAGAGCTGTATAAAATAAAATAGATGGTCTGGGTTAATATATCCATTGCTATGCAGTGAAAAGGACACTACTGTTGAACGGTGAGAGACCCAAACCAATGAAAGTGAACAAATCCACTTGTAAAGTGTCAAAGTAGACAATAATCCACTAAGATCATTGGCACATTAATAGTGCATGTGTATGGGAACATCCTGAGGTATTAGGTTGGGGGAAATGGATTCCTGATGGGTCAAGTTTATTTAATTACATTTTCTATATACATAAAGATTTTCATTCATTTTTGGCACAAATGGATAAACAGCAAATGGACAAAAATGGGAATTTCAGATCACTTAGGCAATGGAGGTTCTTGGGAAATCCCAGTATCATCACTAGTCACTATTGGACTCTCAAGAGTATTAAGTCAGCTATGTGTTATCCCTTGAATATACACATTCTCAGAGTAATGCCCTCTTTATCTGGTCGCTGACTTAGTGGACGACAGCCATGTCACAGTGCTATATTCTGTCCATTTTATCTAATGAATTTAACAGTGCTCTATGGGATATAATGTTTGAAATTGTTTTTTTTAAACCAAGCTCAGAAGTTTTCAGAAATTTGACCTAAACATGGACACGATGCTGTTTGTTTAGATGCTCTATAACAAGATACAGGAACAGATGTACTTTTAACAAGATCATGTGACACAAGAATTGCACACAAATTAACCTGATGTAAAGAATCTTTCAACAAATGGCAACTGGTTGCACCACTGAAACCCAAGTGTGTGTGGGGGTGAGTATATCTGCAATTACTTGAACATTTTTGATTTGTAAATAATTTAGCAAACTATCTACATTCTCCTTCATGACTTAAATCCCCGAATATGTCTATTTCAGTTTCTTACATTCAAAAAGGTCGGGGTGAAAACTTACGCAAGTGAATGTATTCTGCTGAAATTGTCAGTTGGTTACAATAAAGTAATCAGTGTAAATATAATATAAATGAAGTCTGACTAATGTCTGCTAGTTCTTCATTAAGTGGCCAGAAAAAGGAAGGAGGAAGCTGGAAAATATGACGACATGAAAGTAAAGGGCACAGGTTTTGTACTTGGCATGACACGGCCGTTCCTAGAGATGGTTGATTTGTAGATTTGTAGTTGACTCAATACTTGATTTACATGCTCTGATTTGCCCACACCCTCACATGCACACAACAAAAAGAAATACAGGAGCGCTGGTATAAACACTGCGCTCATACCTAAATACTGCTTATTCGCTTAAATTGTCTCATAAACATTGACAAAAAGTGCGGATAAATACAAGAAATACATTTATAACAAGGTTCGCCAATACCAGAGCTATCAAAGGGTTCTGCCAAACTAGTCTCCTTTAATCACGTTATCTAAAGCATACAGATATGTCAAAACCAACTAATGTTGTAAAAGCACATTCAGTTGTTGGTATAAAATCTACAGTTAAAGTTAATTCTCTTTTGAAACAGCCTCTGTATTTACAAAAACGGTGGATATAGTGTTGCTTTAATGTAACAGTAAACATACTTCTTCATATAAAAGCATCTACGGAGCAAAGATCGAAAGTATAGAGAGGAAAAAAAATTTAAATGAAGCAGAGAAGAACTTCAGCGCATATATTAGGACACAAAATTCATCACGGGAAATTACATAAACGCTTCGTTTCAGTATATAACGCAAGCAGGATTGATACTGGGGACTGTTACCTGTCTATTGGGTTTGTTAATGGACGTTACAGAGAAACAGAGAAAAAAACATGCATCATAGTACTGCACTGTGCATTTCAGAACAGCAAGCTGGTTGCAATCATGTGGAGGAAACAATCTTCGTCACTGGACTTTTGACTATGTGTTAGCTGGTAGGCTACTAATGCATGCGCATTGTGTCTCTCAATTTATTTGAAGGAAAACAACTGTCTTAACTGTATGTTGGGAAGTATCAGGGTGGTCACTCCACTCTGCACTGAAAATCAGTAGGAAATAACGAATCGATGCTGTATCATGCAGCACTGCAGTGTACGCAAGAGCAACTGTGAACACTCTGGTAACAGTTTGGTGTCTTGTCTTGCATGTACAGAATACAGCATGCTGGCTGATGCACATAACAGCTCAAACAAAATGTCATGGGGAATCGAACGTACATTTAAGGACTTTCATGCTGCAAACAGGAGCACAGAACAATTTAGTCGAAGTCCGGATGAAAATAACATGAGTCATATTCACAGGAGCTTTAGATAGAAATTAAAATATGGTCATAGTGAGAGCTCTAAAATGTTTTGGCACAACTACCAATAGATGTCTATTAAGTTTAGGAAGTTTAGAAATGGCAGTAAATAAGAGGAAACACAACGCTAAGACAAAAAATAAGCAAGACAAGCATGTCAACATGCCTCATACACACAGACTGGCAAGGCTCTGGATTCAGGGGTAAAAACTAAAAAGAACCAGTGTCTTATACTTTTATATATTAAAATGATTTCACTGGTCCTACACTTGTCCTCTAGTATTGCCCACTGCTCCAATTTAATCAAGTAACATTCTCCAATCAACTAATTCTCAAACATACATTCTGGTCATGTTTTGTTAATTCCACATTATATTGCATCATTAATATACGCTGAATTGACATATATGTAACCGGATATTCAACAGGCTGTTATGTAATCATTGCTCTAAAGCCTTTAAACCGTTAGATTTCAGAACTACTGTGACCTATTTCATGTATTGCACCGTGTGAAGCTGGGTGTCCTGTCAATCAATCAATCGATCAATCAATCAATCAATCAATTATCATCCCATTTAAGCTCTCACATTCACAATTTCTGCACTTTCTGCTAAATGGTCATTAACAGTACAGACAGATTTTGGAGTTTATGGTCATCGTCGTTGTGGTTAGGAGTTACAAGTCGGTTCAGTCTCATACGATGCTTCCGTGTACTGTTGGGTGAATGAACTGAGGGTTGATGAAGGAGAAACCTGCGAATTCGCTCTGGTCGATGTTGGCGATGACCAGCTGGTCTGGTGGGGTCAGCATGGGTTGGGTGCGTGTGAAGAACTTGTCAAAGTTCTCTGCCCCTTTGCCACACTGTAACGAAAGAGTGTATTATAGAAGAGTCCAAGCACTTTGGCTTTTTGTATCTGGTTTTACTGTATAATTACATGTACTTCCCTGTCTACATGTTTGTCTTACACTTCTCAGTATCTCATTTTATATACAACAACCCTGTGTTTCTTTCACTGTGGTTAAAAAAAATTACCACACTATATGGTTATACATCCTGTAGGAGGACAATAAATAAAACACACTGATTAATGACCTTAATATTAACAACACCACAAGGTGCATTTTGATCCACAAACAGCACACCAGCCTAAAAAACATCATTCCTTTCTATTACAGTATGTTTCTTTCATTGAGATAATCCAAGCTCATCCAGCTCATTTATTTTCCTTTAACACATATTAGCACATACTTAGAAGTTCTGGGCTAAAGAAGCTATTCTGAGCTTAGAAAAGCTTTTGAATTGATTAGTTTAGACAACTTTACATGCCTATTCATAAAAGGCAGGTTAATGCTCAAACCGAGCAATGCATTGTAGCAGCTGTTATTGTTGTAGTTAACAGAGTTAACACTGAACTTTTGTGGATCCCTGGTATGAGGTCTGGAGAGTGAGGCTGGTTCTTAGAAAGTGGGTAATATTTTAATGTCTTTGATTTTTCTCCTTTTTCATTTTTAGGGTCGCCAAAGGCAAACCTGACTATCACAGATATTTGCTTGATGATTAACCCATTCAGATGTAGTCACTCTTTCCTGCTATAATAACCTCTACTCTTCTGGGAAGGGTTTATTCGTTTGGGGTGTGGCTGTAGGGATTTGTGCTCATTCAGACACAAGGGCATTAACCAGGTCTGGTACTGATGTTGAGTGAGGAGACCTGGATGCTGTCAGGGTTCCAGTTAATTCCAAATGTGTTCAGTTGGGTTGAGTCAGAGCTCTGTGTAGACCACTTACAAATGCCTACGCTCCAAACTTTACACACCATGGATTCGTACTAGAACATGTTTGGGCCACTTAGAGAAACTGCTACAGAATACAAAAAAAAACACAACGTGCTTCCAACTTTGATACATTAGTTTGAGGAAGAACCAAATATGGGCTTGAAAATGAGAAATGAAAACATAATATTTGCACACGCACTCACACACACACACACACTTACAACTTTGGGTTTGAATGGAGGTTGAATCTCTCGGTTGGCCAGTCTTTCCCAGTCAATTCTTCGGAAAAAAGCCTGCTCCTTAATGTCTCTCTCCCCTTCGAAGCCACAGCCGAGTCGCTTTGATGGGTGCTTTGTCATCAGCTAAAAGAAGATAATAATCTCCTACTATATCAGATCATATCACACCATATATATCACATCATATATTGTATGTAGAACAGCTGGATCCTCTCAGTTGTAATTCTGCAATATCTTCTGAACATCTTCTGTTCTAAAATGTCTTCCATATTTTAATGGACTCCTGAAAATAATGTATCGTTCTGATTCTTCCAGGGTGACAATGTTCCCATCCACTAGACATAAGAAAATTTGATATTGAACACAGTTATCTGAAATCATGCTATGAAATGATCTGGCTTTGGTAAGGAATTTGAAACATGCTTCCTGCTCCTCTTTATCACAGAGTGATATCCTTACATTATAATCTTTGGAGCTGCTGATTTTCCTTCAATGCTGAAGGTCAGGAATAAGAAAAGGTAGAGCAGTTGAAAAGATGGATACTCACTCCCTTACAGATGGACACGGCTTCTTTAGACATGGACTTAGGATAGGAGACATTGTGCTCCATGATAGACTGAAACAACTCGTCCTCATCCTCACCATCAAACGGTGGCTGTTGTGAAACACACAGTTTGTTTTTCTCAGAAGGTGAAAGAACACATAAGAGAAGTGCCAAGTCTACCAGGATGTAGGTGTTGATGACAGAAAGAACCTCATTCGTGTAAGTGCAATAAGAATCCATTTTGCTGATTGTTCTATAATGCTGTAGGCCAAGGGGTTAGAGTTTAATTTAAAGTTTTACATGAAAGTTTTTGTCTTTTATTCTAAGAACACAAGCAATAAGCAGCACTACAGATTTTACTACAATGTATTTTTTTTGCTAGCATCCCGATATCACTCACAATACCGATGCTTTTTAAGAAGTGTTATTTTGTATAGTGTAAGGAAAAGTTTAGCTTCATGCCTAGTTCATCTTTCAATAGAATCAATATTACAGAGAATATTGTTTTTTTGGTGCAAATTATATTAAGATGCTTGAAACATTTACTCACTAAATTCCTTAAAGACTGCACCAGAGACTGCACCTTAGGTCATTTGTAAAGGGAAACCATTTTGTATGGGCTTTTGTTTTTATAGTAAGTTTGCCTTTTGTTTGGGATTAGTTTCTGTACTCTGGATCACTTAGGATTTTACATTTGTGGTAGAATCTTGACTGACTTTATATCTCTTACCTGTACATGTGGAAACTACAGTAAATCAGATTAATAACTGGTGCTGCAGGAGGGTACTAAAGATAAAGTAAACTTTATGGCACGCACACACACACACACACACACACACACACAGCTGAGGGTATTAAAGTACTATAAAGTACTATACTTTATGTGTGTGTGTGTGTGTGTGTGTGTGTGTGTGTGTGTGTGTACGATATCTCAACTGTTTAAATCTTGAAAAATGTAAATTTTTTTAATGAATTTAACTATGGGCCTTAATCCTGATGCTTTCCACCTTTCCACTATTAGCCCTTCTCATTTATCTAAAACTTCCTGCACTTTGTGCTGCTGTAGATAATCTCACCTAAATTTTGAAGCTTACTTTTCTGCTTCTAGGGATAATATCACCTTGATAAAAGAGACTTGTCCCTTGTGTAAAGTGCTGCTGTAATAATAAAATGCAATCCTGTGCTCATTCCAGGACTCATAAATAACATGTATCCTTTCAACATGCAGTATGTTTCATTGTTTGCCTTAACTCTAATTGACTGTACAAGGTTATACAATGATCAGCCATAACATTAAAACCACTGACAGTTGACATGAATAATATTGATTATCTCATTACAATGGAACCTGTCAAGATAGCAAGTGAACAGTCAGCTCTCAACATTAAGAGCAATGTTCTGCTGGGAAACCTTGGATCCCTCCATTCATGTGGATGTTACTTTGAAATGTTCCTCTCTATCAAACACTGTTGCCGACCAAGTACACCAGATCATGGAAAAGGTACTGCATAATGCCAGTGACCTCTTTTAGCAGAATAATGCATCCTTCCCACACTGCATAAAATGTTCAGGAATGGTTTGAGAAACATGAGTTCAAGGTGTTGACTTCAAATCTCAGTCCGACTGAGCATCTGTGAGACATGCTGGACAAACAAGTCCAATCCATGGAGGCCTCACCATGCAGCTTAAACGACTTAAAGGATCTCATGTTATAATGACTTGGTGCCAAGTGCCACAGCACACCTTCAGACGTCTTGTGGAGTCTCAACAGGTCTGAGCTGTTTTGTTGGCACAAGGAGTAACTCAAGGTTTCGTGGTCGTGTCTCTTGACAAAGAATTTCATTACCATCATCACCACTGATTTGCTCATAAGGGTTTTAAATCTACAATATCTGTTGTTAAAATGCTGTACCAATAAAATATAACTCTATTTGATTGATACTTCTAAGTGTTTTTCATACATGAGCCCCTTATTAGTAACTTTCTTTGTGCCTTTTGTCATGATTATATAATGCTAGTACAAAATATTCTGGAGGGAAAATCTTAACAAACAATAATAAAAATAATGACATAATTAGTCTGGAAGGAAAAAGGTATTGTTCTTTAAATGAATTAGCGATCGAAAATAAACAGTAAGGTATTTAAAGAGAGTGAAGCGATAGATAGTTGAATTGAAAGTACTTCTTGTATCATTTTATTTACAGGGAGAAAATTAGCACACATCAGGTAGGCACAAGATCCAGTGATAACAAAGAAAGGGAAGAAAGGAAAAACATGTAGGAAACAAATGACAAACAGACCATACAGAACAGGCTGAGCATGGCTTGATACTCAAATTTCAATCAAAGCAATAGTCAAGCTTTATCACAGCAAGGCTTATTAGACACATTCAGTCTGGCTCATAAAAGTGCTCATAACCTGGAGTGAGTCAGCAGAGAATTAGAAGCTAAACATGAAACAAACAAAGGTTATGGCTATGGATAAACAAGCAACAGGAAACAAGGCTTGGTACAGTGAGATCCTGAGAATACAACACTGATACATAGCCCAGAGTAAAAAAGAACAAAAACGGATTAAAATAGAAAAACTTATCAAAGGGGAAACACAGAACATGTGAGAATGATCAGGGCACAATCAGAGAAAACCAAAGACACGTGTCAAAAGTAAACAAACAATACTGAGTGAAACACAAACAGAATACATGTAGAAAGTGAAGATTTGTGACAATAATCAATTACCAAATAAATGTAACCATAGTTTGATGTATAAAATTTTATTGGCTACCTGCTGCTATGAACGAGGAACAGAATTATCCAATCAGATTCAAGCATTTTCCCCCATATGTTTAAAGCTACTAAAGATAGTAGCTTTAAACCCCCCATATGTTTAAAGCTACTAAAGATAGCTACACCCTGAGCACAGGGATATCAAAGTGAAGGCTGATGAAGTGCTGTTGATCGACTGCAGGAGGAAAATGTCATTTTATCTTAGAATTTTTGGTGGAAATTATAAAAAGGTGTTTTTTATGGCAAAGTTATTAATATGGCAAGACTGACCGACTGCGAGATCGTCCCTACAATCGTATCTTTTACTACTGTCTGGCGTCCACTCAAAATGCATGGGTGTGACTCACTTATTGTATCTTTAAAATTACGATTAAGGTTTTATTCGCTAAAATTAATTTCTTAATTGCTTTCGACCACTGTAACCTTATGCGATGCTTCATACTGAACAACACACATACATACCTGTCCAGCCAGCATCTCATATAATAGGACACCATAGGCCCACCAGTCCACTGATTTTCCATAAGGCTGATACGCAATGATCTGCAAAGAGGCAGAGAGCAGACATGTCAATGATTATGATTACACACAGTGGATGTATATGTTGAGTTTGGATCACTCGTACCCTTTCTGTTCATCATGTGTGTTCACTGTAGTGTGGCTTAATTACAGTGGTGGAGATCATCAGCTGACTTACATTCTATTTCTGTTTTTTTTTTAAAACAACTGACAATCCTCCCTCACACTCCTTACTATAAATAGACACACACGTGCATAATGATATGCATTAGCAGAGTGAAAGTCTCCAGTTGTATACCATTATACTATTTCTTTCTTTACTGGAGTATTTATTCCAGATGAACTTGTATCTATATTTTATTACCAAGAAATATCACAATCTTTGCTTTAAATGAGGCATAGGCTATCCAAAGGAACCTGCAAGTTGGAAAGGACATTAATACAAATGAGTGTATTAATAATCACAAACACACTGTGACTATTTACTCTGACATCTGTGTTGGAAAATAGACAACCGTGAATAGGAGTAGCACCGAGAACGAATTCTGTTAATCTGCTTTAATGGAAAGCAAAATATTTTGACTAGATTTTGAATACCATAGCTAATCCTGTTACTTTTAGAATTGACAAGCATGTAAGAAATGATAGGTCAGTTGACAGATTTGAAGAATTTTCTAACCCCACAATGTACAATGGCTTTTTCTGAAGTCCGACAACCGGAGCAATAATAATAACCTCATTTTGCACAAATCTGCATGAAGACCTTTTTATTATATTATGGAAATGTTATTTATTTTTTAAATTTTAATTTTAAAAATGTACAATTTTTTAATACTTTTAAAATTAGATTTATATTTATATTTATAACATGGACAGTCGTAAAAATAATTTCAGTGCATGTCCTACTGTGTATGATTGTGTCTGTGACCAATAAAATTTGATTTTGAATACTAAACAAAGACGTTTTGATCATTTGCTCCAGGATTTTTGCTGAGTGACTGTTGTGTCTAAAAATGCTTGATTTTGCTGTAGTTTCTATGTGTTCATTTCTACAATCACAAAAAAAACGACATCCTTGAAAGTCTGTTCAAATCAGTTTTGCATAATGTGCCCGAAAAAAGACACCATTAGCACCATCGCCAACAACAACAGCCCCCTCTCACGATGGGTTCACATGGCTATCTAAATGAAGCGAGTTATAACTTTTTTTTATTAACATCACAATAAATGCACCCTGTATACACACAGAGCACATCAGTACATTAATCTATCTGTTTTACTTTGCACTACGAGACTTTTAGACTTTTATACATTTCTTGTCTTAATCCCTAATGAACAATAAGAACAATGGTTTAGCAAAAATGGGAATTTTTGTTGACTTTTAACACAATGATAAAACAGACAATTATGAAACAGACACGGATAAATCCAAATATTTAATATCTTTGTACCTCTTGTTCCAAATATCCAACTTACACATTGTATCCTGCTGTAAAAATATCAGCCTACTTGCTATGCATGTTCTTCCGCTCTGTATCCACTCTGATACAGAATTAATGTGCAGCTGTGCTTCATTTCTCAGACACCAGGTGCTCCATCAGAGTGTCAGTCTGACATGGAGAAGGACAGAATGGTCTAATCTTAGGACCAGAATTAGAAAATGTATAATATCTTTTGCATTCAACCTCTCAGCTGGTTTATACCACAGTTTGACAGCATGTGGCCTGATACTGAAGTGTACTGTAGTGTACTGAGTCAAAATCTTACATATAATACACCATAGTGAATATTTAACCGTATCACAGGATGGCTATAGTGAAGAAAGACAGTTAGTGAGTCCCGAAATCACATACTGTACTTTAATGGACAAGACATCTCACAAACAGGGCCCGGTTCCAGCAAATTATATTAGGGTGGGCTGGTACTAATAATAGGTGGGCAATCACTGGTAGTGCCCCTGACCACCATACCCCCATAATGTATTTTAAAATAGTTCATGTTGCTCTGCAGTTGCATGTAATGTAAAAACACCAAAGTCCCGCCCTCTCTCACTGACACTCATACTTCATGTCTTACCTCTGGGGCGATGTAATCAGGAGTACCGCAGAAGGTGCGTGTTGTCATGCTTTCATACATGTTCTCCTTACACATGCCAAAATCGGCTATTTTAATGTGGCCTTCTGAGTCTAGCATCACGTTATCCAACTTCAGGTCTCTGTAGGAGCAAAGTTGAGTGGAACATCAGTAGAGTGCAAGAAAAGCCATTATTGAATATAAGACAAATATCTGACTAGATTTAGCATATGTTCACAAAGCAAATTAGATGTCAACTGTCTTTTATTGATTTATTTAGTTAGTTTAAAGTCTTGTCTTTGTCCTTGTCCATGTGTCAGGGTTATGGTACTGCGAGTGAAAAAGCTCTGTTGTGGCCCTGTGCGTGGGTGTGTATTAGTGTGTTTGTGTGTGTGCGTGTGTAAAAATATGAGTCACTCTTCAGCAGCATCAAGGAGCATTATTAAGACAGATGATGTTTTTGTTCGGTGAGAGAAATAGCTCTGCAATGTTACAGGTAACACCCTCGCTCCCTCCTCCTATCCCTCTTTCACTCAGTGTACGAGTAATTTATCTTCATCAGTGTCACACCACCCAGACGTGATGTCTTGCACTGTTAGATCAGTAAAACTGATGTAAATTTCCACCTGCAGGACAGCATGCATTTTTCTATAACTATACCGAGATCAACATTCACATCCTAGCAATGCATTCTGATTCCAAACACTGTAGCCAATTTACGACTCCCATTATTAAAGGTACATGTCAACAGACAATGTAGAAACAAAACATCTTCTTTTGTGCTAATTCATGATCAGTATTAACCCCACCTACAGTAAAAAGCTTTTAGAAGACCAGACATTATACTGTAGTAAACGGTAACAACCTGTGCTTCATTTTGAAGACTCATGCATTACTCAACCGTGCTACACCAATTCCAGTTAAATTAATTGAAATAAGCTCTACTTTTTAATCTAACGTTTTATAAATATACTGTGTCTTTTAGTTTTTGTTTTCAATTTCAAAAAATAACAATCCAAAAAGACGTGTCACCTCCAGGAGAACAAAATAACAATGAATATTGCAAAATAACAATGAAATAAGGCAAACTATATCTTTGTTGCATTAATGTGTACCTATTTTCACATGTGTAACTTAAGGCTACTGGTTTTTACTAAGTTATCTATCACTATGGAGACATGAGCAGATCATTTGATTCAAACTGAGACCAACCTGTAGATGATTCCCTTCCTATGCAGGAAAAACAAGCCCAAGGCAATCTCGGCAGCGTAGAACCTACAAACACATAATAAACCTGTGATCAGCCTGGTAAGGTAATTAGAGAAGGAAATTAGTTTTAATGCTATCTCAGCTATCTCTTATAATGCTATATTCGGTTTCATAAGTTATCAAGTACTAATAGAGACCATATAAATGAAACAGGTGCAAAAGCTAAAAGGTTTCAAACACACATTCTCTTGTCACTGTGTGCAAAGTGTTTTTTGTGGAATTATGAGCTTTCCTTAGCATACCAAGAGTAATTTGCTATTGGTTGCAGCTGCTAGCCTATAGTAATGGCCAAATTTGACCCCATGGGCAAACTATATTTCTAAAAATAAGAATAAAAAAGATTTGTAAGTAAAATCGCTTACTGAAAGTAGTTTTGCAATGAATTGAACTAATATTGCTATTGTTAGCTACAATGCAGGCATATTTACAGCCTTTTCATTCAAATTAAGCAGATAATCAAACAGAATAAATTTATAACACAGCATCAGTTTGCATGCTTGCATGGGTTTCCTCCAGGATCTCCCAGTTTTCTCCCACCTCCAAAAACATGTTGATAAGTGGATTATATACTCTACGTTCCTTTGTAATTGAATATGTGGTGGGTGGAAACTGGAGGAAACCTATTAAATACTTAGTGGACATGTGAAACACCACACAGATAATAAACTAAGCTCAGAAGTACTGTAAACCATGGACTCTGAATCTGAGAGGCATCGATGCTACCCTGATGCTATACTGATTACACAAACCAATGAGTTAAAATCTTTAAGCCTGCTGCAAATGCATACACAAATCATTACCCAGTAGCAGGATTAAGTATGCATAGGAAGTCTGTGTCTTTTACGGTGACATGTAATACACAGATAATACAATCTACTGTATTACGAGAGGCTGCACAAGTGGCATATGTATCTATTTAGTGTTGGCAAAGGTTTTCTCTATATAACAAGAGGTTAGGTGTTACATGCTTGTGCCTATATTCACACTGATCATCTGGACAAAGAATAGAAAGACTACAAAGAACTGAAAAAATATTTTATTGACGTTATCCTTGGATTGATTATATGTATTGATGATATACCTTGAATCTCGATATACCTGCATGTTTTCACCTGTATTTAAATGATCTACATGTTTAATAGCTGAGCGCATATACCTAATATTATTCATTATAATAAACTAAAGTCTTACACAGCCTGAGGCTCCTTAAACTTGCCCACTTGCTGGATGTGGTACATCAGGTCTCCACCGTTAATGTACTCCATCACAAAGTAGAGCCGATCCTGCAAATAAAGTCAGAGAAGAAATCTTCAAAATTCTCATGCCTTTATAATAATGCTTATATGTGTAGGTTTTCATTTTTATTTTTTGCTTTACTAACAGCAATAACAGAGATTTACACAGCAGCTCAAATGAACTAATTTGCATCAGTTTTATATAATACATTCTTTATAGATAATTATAGAACATACACACAGTCCCCTTTATTCCGATACTTCAGGTGAACTATTACCTACTATCACCTACTACTATCTACTACGTACTATTTCCGAACTATTTAAAAACTATTTATTAGTGAGAAATGGCCGGAGATTTGGTGGAAAGACAACAGTAGTATTTACGGACACCTTTTGAATAATATATAAAGAGCATGTGGAGAAGCACACTGCAAAATTTATGGGTAGGATTCCCTTATTGAGGATGCTCTGTTGTAACTCTGATGCCCTGAAATCCCACACACCAATGCCCTTATAAATTCACACTGACCTATGGAGAAATCTTCAGAAATAACCTATTGACTGTACTGAACTAGAATACATATTTAAGGCTAGAAAGCACTTGGGTGGGAAAAATTTAAAAAAAAAAAAACAAATTGGAAAAAAAAAAAAAAACAAAAAAAAAAACACACATATAACTGAGTGCCAATGATGCATTTTTTTTCTGTGTGGGAAATAATACAGCGTAAATCAATAAAAGATTTGAAGAAGTTACAAATAAAATGTGGGTGTATCCACATATTCCCAATGTCTCCCACATTAAGAAAGCTCAATTCATAGTGTTATCACTTTTAAATTTTATACTGATGCTTACTGTTTGATTTTATATTTGATTTTGATTCTTTTGCCTAGAAGATGAGAGGGAACTCATGTCTACAATTGCAGATTATTAAGATTCATTTTCCCCAGTGTTTGTTCATGACAAAAGTAAAAATATAGTAAAAGTCATGTAAGGTACTGCAAGCAAGAAGCTCTTGCAAATATTCAAATCTTCCAGGAGCATAGAAATATATTTACACAACCCTTATCCAGAGCGCCTTATATTTTTCATCTAATTTTAGTGTTAAAGGCTTTGCTCATGGGCCAGCAGTGGCATCTTGGTGGACATGAGATTTGATCTCATAACCTCCCAATTGGTAATCCAACACCTTAACCACTAGGCTACTACATCCCACCTGAAGCACCAGGATCCCTTCACATATGCATATTCCAGCAAAGTCTCAAAATAACATATGGTGCAGTATTTACAATAAAATACAGCTATCGCTACAGTGAAATACAGCTATCGCTACAGTCAGCTATCACTATGTGTTGTTGACTGAGAAAACCCTTCACTTGGTCACATTTTGACATTATCTACTATATGTACATTATCTACTATAGCTTTTCATTATCGACATTATCTACTATAGCCTAACTACAGGCTGCCCTGAACTGATAAATTGCACATATGACCTTACACAGTAAACAGTTCTATTTGTGGTCTCTATACTACACTGGTTAGTAGTATGCACACACAGTATGCCCCAAGGACTCCGAAAAAAAATTGTTCCTCTGGAAAATACTGTTTTCTTTCACAAATTATAACAACAAATACCAAACTGCCAAACAAATCTCCTGAACCACATAACCTACTTGTGTGGTTTTTAGTTGGAGTGGGAATTTTGCTGAAAAATGTCAAGTTTTCCATTGACCTTTCAAAAGCTGTTCAGTAAAGCTCCATGCTAAAGTAAAAACATTGTGCTTATATGACTTTGTTTCCTACTGCGGGATCCCAAAGCATACAAGGTAGGTCTGAAGCTTTCTGGCAATTGCTTTCTAAAAAAGTATTAACAAACAAACAAGCAACGAACATTCAATCAAAATAATGTACCTATATTTAGTTACAAGCCTACTACTTAATACTGTTCCCTCCGAAAATATTGGAACAGCCAATTCTTTTATTTTGCTTTACAATTAAGACACGTGAGACAATAGATCAGAATTTTAGATTTGATTTACTGAGCTATACATCTAGATGCATTAAACAACTTAGAACATGGCACCTGGCTTTGCTGTTCCAACACTTTCAGAAGGGACTGCATATTTCAAAAGAGTAATATTCTTTCAATATGTGCTGCTGAAAACAAAATTAAAAAAATTTTTTTTTTTTTTATTACCTACTGTAAGACATTGTTAGATTTCAGAAATGTGCTGAATATTCTACATTATGGATTCCAGTGTCAAATAAAACTCTGTAACTAATAAATATACAAATATTTATAATGCAATATATACAATATATACTATACATATATACAGTATGTATAAATACTGTATGTGCTTTAAGACACAAAGAATGCTCCTATTTCAAAAACATTCAACTGTTCAAAGAATTAAAAGACACTTTTTATACGTGCAGGTCAATGTACTCAGTATTGTACTTCCCCAAAAAAGATGCATTAGCATTTGTGAATATTCCTGTAAAACAGTCTCCTCTGCCTCCTCTTCCTTTGACTGTTTTCTCTCACTCCATCTCTTACCACGGTCTGAAAGCAGGAGTGGAGCTGGGTGAGAAATGGTGGCTTGTCCCTCAGTGCCAGCACCCTCTTTTCAACCATGGTACACTCCACATCATCGTCCTGGATCACCACGTCCTTCTTCAAGATCTTGATTGCGTACAGCTCCTCCGTGGACTTCATCTCTGCGAGCATTACCTGCATGAAGAGCACAGACTCCATTAGACACTTAACAGAAGATGTTTAGAAATAGAGAATTTACATTTTTACAAATTTTATTTTTTTTTACCTGGTTAATTAATTAATTCTATATAATTGGTTTGGTAAATTTGTCAGCTACATGTTTCAACCCTGGGTTATAGTTACAATAACAAGAAATATATTTCAGATTTCCTCACCATGGTACACCACCAAACCCAAGTACAGTCACAAAACTATGTGCCACTACGCTAGCATGGTTAATATACACTAAAAACTAGCAGGGCAAATGCAATGATTTCATTTACCCTTTGCTAACCATCCCAATTTTAAATTGATTTATTTTTAGCTGACCTATGTACTGTAAGAGCACCTCAGGTGTCATCAATTAATTCTTGGTTAACATAAAGTAGAGAAGTTAGTATAATATTCTTTGTTCTTTGTTAACCAACTCCTCTTTCAAATGATTCATTCTAAGCTGAGGTATGAAAGTTCACAACTCTATGCTAATATACACTAGGTTTCATTAGTTAATTCTTAGTGAAGATGAGGTAGGAAAGTCAGAATAATCTCAGGCTTATTGCTAACTGTCCCCAGATTGCAACCAATGAACTGACTGAATGTTTAAATACAAGTTTGGGCATCAGGGCTGACCTTGCCAAAGCTGCCCTTTCCTAGAAGTGCCAGGAAGTGGAAATCGTTGAGTCGAACTCTGTCCATGTTGCTGGAGGGAAAACTGAAGCGCCGGTGGTTTGACGGTGTGATCACTTTCTTGCCTGGGCCCAGCTTTGCTTTCTATAAAAAAATCAGAAGACTTTAATGAGCATACACACAACTGTACTCCACCCAATCATAGAATAGCTCTTACCATAGCTAAACAAGACTAAACAAACCATAGCTTTGAAAGCCTTACACTGAAATGTATTTAGGGGTTAAACCCTTATATTTTTACATGTGGAATTATTCATGTGGTAAATAAATAAAAAAAAATAATCTTGATGTCTTGTATGTAATACCATAGTTAGGAAGGCTCAACCCTGGGTATATGTGATTACAGGATGACAATAAAAACTCAATTGACACAAAAATTATAACATGGGGAATTATTTATAAACATTCAGTCATTTTCCAATCTTCAACAGTCCTGTTTAGGGGATCCTTTCCCACTCTAGCCTCAGAGTTCTGTTCTTGGCTGATAGAAGTGGATCCCAAATATCTGATTCAAGCTTAGATGTGATGTTGGTCCTGAGATACTTTTCTGTGCAACACAGTTGTAAAGAGTGTTTTTTTTTCTTTTCTGCATTTCAGCTCAAACCAGTCTGGTCATTCTGCTCTGGTCTGTCTCATCCACAAGGTGTTTCCATCCACAGACCTGTTTTTTGGTTTTGATCATAATCTACTTAATTTGATGAATTGGGCTGCTACCACTTTTACCTGGATTAGATAACTGCATGAATGAGATTGTGTACAAGTGGTCCTATTAAAATCAGAACATGTCAGAACATCTGCATTTAAGCATGCTGCAAAGAGCATATACTGTAGGTAATATGGGTAATTACACTTTGTTGTTGTTGTTGCTGTTGTTGTAGTCAGTGACAGGCCACACAGTTGGTCATTAATACGCTACGTCACTTTAAACGACACTTCATTTGGCAAATACAGAGGTTCGTTCCTTTGTTCTTACTTATTCATATAGTCCTTCCTGTATCCCCAGAGGGAGGATTGTGAAGAAAGGATGCAAGAAAATGAAATACGGGATCACAAAGAAGAAATGAGAAGGATGCTTTAATACGATTCATATGATATCAAAAATTTGTGTTGTATTATATTGTGCATTCAGCCAAGGCCATGGGTTTTTATCTCTTCCTCCTGACAATGTTAATTAGGCCCTTTCACAACCTCCAATTACACCCTCCATCTCCTAACACAAGATTATTCCCTTTCTTTCATTAATTTTCCCCTTCTCGCTTCTTCTTCCTGTTCACAGCTATACATGGCTTTGCCAACAAAGGAGTGTGAAACTGGTGAAATGACACCCACAGTCTTTATGCTTTCTCATCTTTCGATTTCTCTGTCCTTTCTATACACTGATCAGCCATAACATTAAAATCACTGACAGGTAAAGAGAATAACATGGCTTATCTCGGTACAATGGCATGTTTCAACAAGTGAGATATATTATGCAGCAAGGTCTCAAAGGTGATGCGCTAGACAAATGGGTCAGAGCATCTCCAAAAAGGCAGGTCTTGTGAAGTGTTCACCGTGTGCAGTGGTTAGTACATACCAAATGTAATCCAAGGAAGAACAACAGGTGAACCGACAGGTTCATGACTTCCCAAGGCTTATTAATGCACATGAAGAGTGATGGATAGTCTGGTAATCTGGTCAGATCCTACAGAGCTACTGTAGCAAAAACTACTGAAAAGTCAATGCTGTCTATGGCAGAAAGGTTTCAGAACACACACTGCATCACACTTTGCTGTGTATTTGGCTGCATAGCTACAGAGCAGTAAGAGTGCCCATGCTGACCCCTATCCATCCAGCATCAAAACTGGACTAGATACCAGTAAAAGAACAAGGCCTGGTATGATGAATCACATTTACTTATACATCGTGTGGACACCTAGGTGCGTTTGCATCCCTTACCAGGGGAAGAGATGGCACCAGGATGTCCTGCTGGGAATCCATTTGTCCTGGCATTTGTGTGAATGTTACTTTTGACACACCCTGCCACACTGCAGAAATGTTAGAATTATGGCTTGAGGAATACTGACAAGTGTTCAAGGGGCAGAATTTTACTTCCAAGTTCTCAATCTGATCAAACATCTATAGGATGTGCTGGACAAAAATGTCTGATCCATGGAGATCCAAACTTGCAAAGGATCTTCTGCTAACATCTTGGTGCCAGATAATTCAGCATACCTTCAGAGGTCTTGTGGAGTCCATGCCTTGATGGATCAGAGCTGTTTTGGTGGAATAAAGGGAACCTTAATGCTATGGCTGATGGGTGTATACTGGGGTCATCTACTGGCAGACTGTAGTTAGGATGTAGACCCAGCAAAGTATTTAAGCAGATTGAACCAAGCACTCATTAAATACTGTGGCAAAACTAATCATAAAAAAACTATGAATTTGCCCTGGGTTTTTATACATGATCCATTAAATCTCCTATATCAGATCATTTTGCAGATGGTTTTCACAGACTTTTACTAATTGGAACAGTGAAATTCTTTTCTTTGCATATCCCAACCGAGGAGGTTGGGGTTGGGGTGCAGGGGCAGCTACAATACAGCACCCCTGGAGAAGAAAGGATTAAGGGCCTTGCTCAAGGGCCCAACAGTTGCAGCTTGGCAGTGCTGGGACTTGAATCCCAAGCCGCCAATCAATAACCTAGGGCCTTAACCACTTAAGCCACCACTGCCAATCATTATTAGAAGAAAATAATGTTAAAAAATTAACCAACAGAATATGTGTTCTTCTAATGTTGTCTGAGTGACTGATGGACTGTGTCTATGTCCATAATGCATTGCAAGCTTCTAGCAGTTTCAACACTGCAAAATAGTACACGCAAGTTCCAAGTTGGTATAAATGATTAAATACTGAATTAAATAAAATTTAACAGCAACATTTGCTGTCATATGTAAAACATAGATTGTGGTCATAATGTTAAGGTCATAAAGTTGTTACAGTTGCAGTATTTGTGTACTCTGTGATAACATTCCCCTAAAACTGTAATATGAAATACACTCATAATATGCAAAATTATGCAGCCAGAACTAACTTCTAAATTGTTTATATGACTGTATTTGTCTTGTCCATCTACATAAAGAATACTAGACTGTACACTGTAAAACAAAACAAGTGTGAAAAGTTTAAAGAAAATTACTGGCAATCTGATTTGTAAAATATATTTACAGTAAAGTACTGTAATATCTTACAAGGTATAAATTAACACATAATCCAGCAGGTAGATCTGTGCTGAAGCATCATGCACTAGTACTCAAACTTGGCTGTTTTGGGATTTGAACACTTTCCCAGCTGTAACTCAACTTAACTCAACATCACTCAATTCTATTTTGTATCCAGAGTACGTGCTTGTTTTATACTTTGATATACTTCGATACTACTACGATATTACAGTACATTACCGTACAATGTTTTACAGTTCACTCACTCACTCATTCATCTTCTACAACTTATCCGGTCTACCTCGGGTCACGGGGAGCCTGTGCCTATCTCAGGCGTCATCGGGCATCAAGGCAGGATACACCCTGGACGGAGTGCCAACCCATCGCAGGGCACACACACACACTCTCATTCACTCACAAAATCACACACTACGGACAATTTTCCAGAGATGCCAATCAACCTACCATGCATGTCTTTGGACCGGGGGAGGAAACCGGAGTACCCGGAGGAAACCCCCGAGGCACGGGGACAACATGCTAACTCCGCACACACAAGGTGGAGGCAGGAATCGAACCCCCAACCCTGGAGGTGTGAGGCAAACTTGCTAACCACAAAGCCACCGTGCCCCCCTGTTTTACAGTTTAAAGCATTTAAATAAATGCTAAATATTGATTGTAAAATGAACAGTATTTCAGTATATATATATACAGTCATGGCCAAAAGTGTTGGCACCCCTGAAGAAAAAAAAATGGAATACATACACACACATATATATATATATATATATATATATATACGTATATATATATATATACGTATATATATATATATATATATATATATATATATATATATATATATATATATACATACGTATATATATATATACGTATGTATATATATATATATATATATATATATATATATATATATATATATGTATATATATATATATATATATATATATATATATATATATATACGTATATATATATACGTATATTATATATATTTAACAGTGTATCAGTGAATGTGTTTTTAAGGCTTATTAAGGCTTATTATTAAAGTATTATTAAGTTGTATCAGATTTATACTTTACAGGACAGAGGCTAGAACAGGAAATTATCTATTAATTTTAATTATGCAAATATTTGTGCAGTTAAAGCTTGAAGCTAAAGAGCTTTCCTGCCTTAATGTATTATTTTTCATGCTATGGAGTGGTGTTTCATTCAGGGAGTATTTCCACCACACTCAGTGCTCATGGGACAAACTGCAGATGCACCGTCACTGAAGCATTGTAATGTAATTCTGTGAGTGATCTGTATCCACAAGAAAACGTAACATTTACACTAGTCTCACACTTTAGCAGATAGAAAATATATCAGATGTATGTCAGTTAGAAGGAATAGTAGTATACAGTCCACTTGGCTGGTTAAAAGATTCAAACATGTCCTGCCCTCTAGTGTTGTTCTCATGTAAGTGCACTTTCCGTAAGCATGCAAACTTCAAACAGCATTGCAGTTGTTGTGTTGTTGTGTATTCGTTACAAAGAGGTTTTTATTAATTATAGGACTGTGGGTGGGGAAAAAATATAGAAATATTGTAGTGCTTGTGCATGCACATGGAGGCATGCTTTAGTTGAGTGCAGTGAGTGATTTCTATAGAAAGCATGCTGCAGACCACTTACGCACACGGTATATTACACAGTAATATACCTTCCCTTTGAGCATCCGTGGACTGCCTTTTTACTAACAATCGCAAGTGTGTGTGTGTGTGTGTGTGTGAGTACACATGTGTAATAAAAGACGGTGAAAGTAAATCAGAATGTCTGTGTGTTCAAGTTCATATAAGTGTGTTTGTACATGCATGGCAAACCCTGTAAAAGAAATCAATGATTGCACCATTGTTAGTAAATCTGATTTCTCTGTAGTGACCACAGCCACAAACAAAAAAATCAGAGAGGAAAAAAAGAGAGGGTGAGGATCGCAGGGATGAGGGAGCAAGCAGAGAACAGAAAGAGCTACCTTTAGGAAGTGGATATTTAGCTGACAGGCCTACAAAAGAGGAGAAAAACTGCAATGTTAGTCTATACTGTACATCCTTGTTAACTTGCAGGACCCAACAGGGACTGAAAAACAAGTAGGCACACAGAAAGAGACAAAGGGAAGCCAAAGCCAACAGACTGTTTATGAGAAAAGGATTACATCACACCTTAGTGAATACACTTTTAAATGCTTAAGACAATGTACAGAAATGTACAGTACTGGTTATTTATTTATCATAAGTGCAATGCCTACGCAGGAACAGTTATCAAAGCTAGAGAGGTAAAACCATCACAGTCGGAAACTATCAGCGATTATACTGTAGTTCTGTTCTCAATTTCTGTTTAGATGCTTGTGAGTTTAAATCCCAGACTAGCAACTGATGGACTATTCAGCCAGACCTTAACCTTCTGTACTTTGCAGCTGAACCCAGATTTGTTCCATGCTGGGAGGGTAAAACTGGCAGAAAACAACAGGAGGCAGAGCTAAGGACTTCAGGTCAAATACGGCCTGCTGTTTCAATATCATGTGTATTTATTAGAAAGGAAACTCTCAGTGAAACATGAGAGTATGAGTATCACAGGAGTATCACATGAGTATCATTGAACACCTTACTGTATACCGATATACTGTATATAGTATTATAAACATTTTCCTATACGGCTATAGGAAGCACAATCCTGACATATTTTATGATATGAAAAAGTATGACCTAAAAAAATCTAAATGTTTCAATGTGTCTTCATGGCTTCAGTAGAAAAAACAAATGAACTGATTTACTTACTAATAAAAACCCCACAACACTACATATTTTTGCATATCCTATATCTCTGCGTATAACAGAGATGTCTCAGATCTCAGAGCTCTTGTAGATTAAAACACTTGTTAGGATAGAATTGATGTATTTGCTGCATGTCCTTTAACCCTACAGAAACACATCCAGTGTTATTGAGTCTTTTATACACCGTCTTTTAGCAACACCCAGTGACGTGACCTGTGCATTTTATTTTAGTAATAGTAATGTAGGACTGAGGACATCATGTGGTTGTCAAAATGCAACATGAACAAGCATTTGTACCCTCTGAGTGCTTACACCGAAATAAAGTCTGGCAGATATAAATAAATAAATAAATAAATAAATAAATAAATAAATAAAATGATAAAGAAACAAGGAGCAAGTAGTGTTTATTTATTCCTTTTGGCTGCAGTGTACATCGTGTCTGTACATATTATCTGTAGTGCTTAAAGCAGTTGGTTTTTGATTATTTTCAAAAGATGTAACATCACGTTTACATACGAACTTAAAATGACAGCTTTTTTTCAGTTGTTTCCTGATATTGTGCATTTAATTTGACCATTTTGTATACACTGTATATGAAAATACAGAACTGTATTCATTATACAACATACAGGTCTATTATGTATCTGGATGCATTGAAAATCAAGTGATTAGAATGGAAATTGGAACTTGTGTTAACTTTCTATATCCTTTGCTCTATATTGCAATCTATTGGGTGACTGCCATTGTCAAAAAATGTTTACTTTATTGTTTGCTATAATTTATTTAAATGTATAAAAAAAGAAAAAAATCCGGTCTATAAGTAATAGGATAGGAATATATTTAACTTTTGTAATTTTTTTTTTAACTTCATTTAAATTCCTGAATATTTGCAGGGTACTGCTTTATTAATATTACTGTTCCCAAGTTGTGATATAAATATTTTTGTCCTTTAATAGAGCACTGGGGCATGGGATATAACATTTTACCACACAGATCCTCTTTCAGGACATTTCCTCTTTCCAAATGAACTGGCATTTCAGTTGAACACAGCAGAACATCTTCAGGGCTGAGGTTAATTAATTTATTTATTTATTTTAGTTGGAAGATGCAGAAAACAAATCCAATTCATACAGCATGTAAGAGATAGTTTGTTGGTGACAGATGTATGATAAATGCTGTGCAGTTGATGACATTTAAAAAAAAAATTAGGCTGGGCTTCATCTGTCAACAAGTTGCTAACACATCCTTTACCAGGTCTTGTTTCCATGGTAATGCGAGTGTATTCAGTGATGTGCTGGCACCTCAGGGACGTCGATGCCACATTCAGCACGGAAACTGAGTATTAACACTGGGGAAAAAAGCATCTGCAGTAGTGCAGATATTACAATTTCCTCTGGGATGTTTGAGTACAGGATAAAAGCACCTCGTCATACACTGGCGAATGCAAGATGAAAAAAAGAATTGGTGATCGGTTATAGCCTAATTGTTTTATTGGTGAACTAGATTATGTGGATCGTTTTGTAAACAAGGCATCTTAGGCAAACCAACCTTGATTCTGTTACACTGTTAATAGCAAAGCGCTCCGTCTGCTTTGTCCAACACACAAAGTGGGCTTGGTGCATTTTCAAAATCTGCTGCGTACAGTAATATACTGTATTCCCTGTTCCTGTTCTAAGTCAAATGAAACAGAGCTACAGATATTTAACCTAGGATGCTTGAGGATGTGGAGTGATTGTTCACTGAGACATGCTCTCGGTGTATCAGCAAGCATTAACTCAGGGATTTAACTCAGTGCTTTAATTTTAAAAGATTCTGTAGAAAATTATTCGCAAGGGTGCCAATAATTTTGGAGCTGTTCTTATGTTGTCTCCTTTAATGGCACAAAGATGTGGTGTACAGTATATAATCTCAGACTTTTGGACATCATTGTATAGAAAGTGTTTCATTCCTCGACTATATGAAAATCATTACTCATTTCTCCTGTTTTTTTTTTTTTGCTCGTGTTTCAAATTACAATCATGTAGTCAGCTTGTTCCCCGAGTATCCACGTTACTAAAATTCACTACAGCTTTCAGGAAATAGGGTGCTTTAAATTTATGACAGCTTTTGTTGAACTGAGGATAATAGAGTAGAGTAATACGTAGCACCATGTTGTAACAGTAAAACTCTTCAGGTACACTCACTGACTAATGCCAACACCATGTGTGTATGTGCAGTGACCACTAAGGTCACACTGGCACCGGAGCCCTCGACTGTGCCAATGCCTGCGGCAACAAACTGCCCAATTTTACAGTTGCCATGGTGACCTAAGAAGTAGATAAGCAATCTGGCATCTGCAGGAAAACAGATTATGACATTAAAAAAAAAAAAAAAAGTTTATTAACGGTCCCTCGAAGTTGCACTCTAGAAAACCTGCTATAAATTTTAGATGCTAAAAGTACTGGAACATTTCCAGTAACCAACTGTGAAACATATTTCCAATGAATTCTAATATTTTACATAGAAAAAAATAACACATAATCCTATACACTTGATCATTAGGTTGATGCTGATTAGAAAAAGCAACTTAGAGCTCAGATGAAGGTTAAGGTTCTTGCTCAAAGACATGATCAGTGAGGAGATTTGAACACGACTTCTGATGTGTAACAACACACTAACCACTGAGCCGCCACAACAAGCACGACTAACTTGCGTTGATTCATTGCAGTCTTTCAGTGTCAGTGACTTCAGTAGTGGATTTGCCTGTATCATTGTAAACTAGCAGAGCTAGCCGAATAAGTTTTTTTTTTAAAGCATACGTCAAATGAATACATGTACTAGATTAGGTGTACCTATGTAACTGTGTTATTATGAAGATTATTGAAGATGTGATGCTCACTTTAACCATGTAGTGAAGTATTGTCAGTTCTCCTGCATAACAAGCCTTTCCCTGTTCATTAGCATTTCTCTGTGTCAAGTGCCTGACTGTTTCTACTTCTTTTGGATTATGGTTTTGTCTCTGTGTTTTGGATTTATTTGGAAACTGTTCACGACTTTCTGATTTACGTTTGCATTGTTTTTGCCCTGGATTTGTTTAATTAACTCCTGCATATGAATTCTACTGCACCTCCAGTAGTGGATCTGTTATATGTTTATTAGAAATTTTACAGAGATTTACTGTGGGATGTGGTAGCTTAATGGTTAAGGTGCTGGACCACCAATCGGAAGGCTGTGAGTTCGAATCCCACGTCCACCAAGCTGCCACTGCTGGGCCTCTGAGCAAGGCCCTTAACCCTCAATTGCTCAGTTGTATAAAAATGAGATAGAAAATGTAAGTTTCTCTGGATAATGCTGGAAATGTTATATAAATGCATCCATGCTGCTGTATTAAGATCAGTTTGTCTGAAAAAAACAATTCAAGACACACTGTCATGGGAAAATAATGAAGAATAAAAGGTAAATGAAGCACTGCTTATTTCAACCAGTAATTATAATAAAATACAGAATGTATAAAAACTTCCAAACTCTCTGTTAACTGACTTTTAGTCATGGTTTAGATAGAAAAGATTTTCTATAACACTTTTTCTACCTGACTTTTTTTTTAACAGTTGAGACTGGTGAGTACAGGAAACCAAGAACAATCCTGTTTTGTATTTATATAACTTTAACCAATTGAAATATACATTATGTGAAAAGAACTGTGAAAAGATCATATGCCTAATCCCTGCTAATGATATTAGCATTAAAGACTTATTTATTTTGAAGTAAAGATTCTCTCACCTCAAACTTCTGCCTGAGTTCAAAGTTAATATCATCCACCTCTGGAATCGGCACATTGTAGTATTCACCTTCCTCCTGGTTCAGTAGCTTGTACCTGTGTGTGTGTGTGTGTGTGTGTGTGTGTGTGTGAGTGAGAGAGAGAGTGTGAGAGAGAGAGAGAGAGAGAGAGAGAGAGAGAGAGAGAGAGAGAGAGAGAGAGAGAGAGAGAGAGAGAGAGAGAGAGAGAGAGAGAGAGAGAGAGAGAGAGAACAGAACATTAGTTTAAAATGCATTTACAAATCTTGTTCAATGGATAAGTAAATAAAGACAAATGGTAGAAAATACTGTATTCTAACTGACTTAGTTATATATAGATATGAATCTTATGGACCTAGAATTTCACCCTGGATCAGTTGCTTCAGTCCAACATACAGTATGCATAACTTGATGCACAGTATATTCTTATTTTTTATGGAGCATAATTATTCAATTTATTTTTATTTTATTTTTATAGAGCTTTTATCAATGGAAATTGTCTCAAAGCAGCTTTACAGAACATAAGAAATATAGTAGTACTTAAGAGTTTAAGACTAATATTAGATTTATATTTAAATTTATTTGTGTCTATCCCTAATGAGCAAGCTTAAGGTGACTATTATATTATAAGCTTATTATTCATTATAACAGCATGTGGCTCAGTTTCTGAACAATACTAGCCGGTGTGTAATTATAAAGCACCTTTAATATTTGTTTTGTAAAGAGAGGTAAGTTAAGATGAAATGCTTTGCACAATTGCTATTATACTGCTGTTATATGTATATGTATGTACCACTGACATGGTAGGGCCATTAATTAAAAACTGTTTACCTGCTACTGCATTCACCTTGAGGTTAATGTGAACTCCAAGCTCTCTCTCTCTCTCTCTCTCTCTCTCTCTCTCTTTCTCTCTCTTTCTCTCTCACTCTTTTCTACTGACACATGGTGTGTATTAACACGTACACACACATACACACAAACCTTGTGCCCCACAGAAACCCCACAAGCACACACTTGACTTAGGCCCTTCATAAGAGCACATTATTAGACTAAAGTGTTCTCTTTGAGTTGTTATACCAGCACCGGGTCATTAAAAAAGATAAGGACTTTAAGCAGTGGTGTATTAAAGCCTGATGCATTAAAGCTTTGTATCTCCTAAGCTATACTGAGATAAACAGCAGAACCTGAGGCTTTGGATGGAGTAAAATAACCTTAGCCTGGTTTGCATTTCAGTGTGTAAATTGATCTCAGCATCTCCACACTCATGCTGAAAGCAAGTATACTGCTGTTGTAGATTAGAACACCAACATTGCTTAAAGTGGCTTAATGGGGTTCACTCACTCACTCTCACTCATTTTCTACCACTTATCCGAACTACTCGGGTCACGGGGAGCCTGTGCCTATCTCAGGCGTCATCGGGCATCAAGGCAGGATACACCCTGGATGGAGTGCCAACCCATCGCAGGGCACACACACACTCTCATTCACTCACGCAATCACACACTACGGACAATTTTTCAGAGATCAACCTACCATGCATGTCTTTGGACCGGGGGAGGAAACCGGAGTACCCGGAGGAAACCCCTGAGGAGAACATGCAAACTCCACACACACAAGGAGGAGGCGGGAATCGAACCCCCAACCCTGGAGGTGTGAGGCAAATGTGCTAACCACTAAGCCACCGTGCCTAATGGGGTTCAAATTAATCTAAATTCAATACAAGATTTCCTCCAACCTGAATAGTTTCAACAAACATACTGACTATAAGGGAAGATTCAGACAATCTAGATGTAAAGGATTAAAAATGGTGGCTAAGTGGTTTGGACTTTGGAAAAAAAAAGAACACATACTCACAACAGGGAGAATAATCTTTACAATCTTACTGTAGAAAAAGTGGCTTCTTCTAGTGAAAACTGAAAACATGAATGCTTCAGAGATGTTATACAGATGTTTCAGTGTGTACAACAAAACTAAACCATGCAGTAGTAACAAAGCAGTCTTACACAAAAGAAGTTAAGGCATCATTGGCATTCAAGCTCAATCTATCATGAGATGGTGAATGGTTATAACACTCCGTTCTGCTCTTTCAATATTATCACATATTCATCTAGCAAAGACCAGACGTTTGGAAATAATTACAGCAATTTTGCTGAAACAAAGCAAGTCAGATTTGTGGTAATGTGGTTTGACAATAAAACATCAGCTTGGAAATAAGAATTAAATTCTTTGAAGAAATTCTGTAAGTAACTGGAGTAAAGATAAAATGTGAGAAGAACTTTGAGCATGGACAACCTTATGGGTAGATCATAAATAAAAAAAAACGGTTGCTGGAAAAATTAATAATAATATTACCTGAAATATAATAAATGAAATGATTGAGAGACTTAAGGAATTAGGCAAATGCTTTTATCAATATAAGGTTCAATACTTGGCAGGTTAATTACGGGAAAGAAGTATTTTTATTAAAGCTTTAGAGATTCATCACCAAGATGTTATTTTTTTTTTTTTTATCTCATTATTATATCTTGTTGCTAGATATCCAGGTTGCAGACTTTTGGCTTATAAGCAATCTTGTATAAAAGCTGCAGAGATAAGCGGGGCTTGTTTTTATAATGACTTGCAGAGTTAAACCCCTCTTTGCACTTCCTGTCGTCATGGCAACCTAGTCCTAGTCAAGGCCCATGAGAGACTAGGAGCTTAAATATTCCTTTAGATGATTAAGTCCAATAAAAGTGAAAAATCTTACACAACTTCTCTATAGGGTCAGTGATGCAATTAAAATAACATAATACTTATTTGAATAAGCTTACTGTGAACTGGCACACAAACATGCAACCACAACAAAAAATCCACTGAAACAAATAGCTAATGTTGCTCGAATAGAATATTTACCATTTAATTGATTTAGACTGCACGGTTAATTACTAGGTTTATCAATGATGATTCATGTTGTAATCAAGTTAAACATTGTATTAACTAAGAAAAGAGATAACTAAAGTGTTGTAGATTAAAAACCTAATATGTAATATAGTAGGCTACAGTATATATGTTAATCATGTCAATGCTAGTTATCTCTGTATTTAGCTAACATTTGCTATGTGTTATTATTAAATACTCACAACATTCAAGGTTTGAGTATATTATTATTATTATTATTATTATTATTATTATTATTATTATTATTGACAAAGTACACAAAAGATGATGTAGATGATGAAACATAATCTGACTCATGCCAAGTTGGCATTTAGTTTTATGTAATTGAACTGCATTTTGATTACTGGTATACAGTAAATTTAGCAATAGATGCCATATTTGCTCTATTCTGTTAATTTTATATCCAAACATCTCCAGTTCTGAAGAGGTACTGACCTTCAAAGTTTAAATACACCTGTTAATATGTTCATTATTCAGGATTCCATGATTCAGTTGACCGATTTTATTTAGGAGCCCTAATCAAATGTCACAAGGTATGAGCATCAGATCTACAGATGAAACACACAAATGCTGGTTCGAGAAGTAAGAGAAGTGATGAGAATTATTATGTGAACTGATAAAATAAATACTACCCATTGGACCTGTGAAAGCATTGTGGTGTTTGAGTTTCAGTGGAGACACAAGTGGAGGCTGATGGATGAACAGAGCTGATCTGCTGATCTATTATAGATTGCAGGTGGTAGTTTTATTATCCATCCATCCATCCATCCATCCATCCATCCATCCATCCATCCATCCATCCATCCATCCATCCATCCCTATCTTGGTCATGAGGATCCAGGAGTTTAGCAGAAGGTATGGGACTGAAGGAGAAAACCCCTGAAACAGGGCGGAGAACATGCAATCTCCACATACACAGGGCGGAGGTGTGAAACAAATCCCCAAGCTTGGAGATGCTTTCATTCAACTCAACAAAGAATATAAAGAGCGCTTTGCTAAGGGGTTCAATAGTGGCTTCCTTTGCCGGTCCTGGAGTCTTAACTTGAGCACACAAAGATAACACAGAAGAATAGAATGAGTGAGATCATACACATGGAAAAGTAAACTTACCAGCCACAGAGTGGTGCCTTGAACAGTTCTGAGACACCAAATGACATGGACCCCATGAAATCATTCCTGGTGGTTCTGTCCCAGTCCCACACCTCTACTGACAGTCGGCGTTCTTTATCTGTGGCCTTTAGCTTACTAAACACACACACACACACACACACACACACACACACACACACACACACACACAATATAATAGATATATAAACCAGGATCAACATTTTATAATTTTTGTCAGTGTTCCAACATTGAAAACTAAACATCAGACTCACAAGGAGAAGGACTCATTCCATGTGGGATTGAGAGAAGAGCGAATGGTCCGTGTCTTCTGTTTAGTTTCGTTCTTAGGGTCAGGTATCAGTTTAAGCTTCACGTATGGGTCTGAGAGGCCATTAGGGTCCATGGGAATCAGGTTTCTTGCCTCACCGACTGAGCGTGAACAAAACAGAAATAGAGATAAAGTTCCAATACCAAGGATATTAATATTCATTTTTGTTCTTATGTAGGTCGTGTTTTATTCTTAGTCTCTTTGTGTTCTTTTCAACAATTAAGCTGCATTTATGTAACATTTAGTTAGCACTTGCTCAGTAGCTCAAATGCTATTAAACATACTTGAGTATTTGTACAGTATGCATGTTCTGCACATACTGATACTCAGTGGCTGACTGATACAAAATAAACAAATTCTTATCAGTGGACAATTAAATGTCTTCATCAGCAAACTCCAACTCTAAAATTCAAATGCTTTCTAAAGTAAATAAAAGACTAATGCTAATATCAAGATATGTTAATATTTACAGTATGTCCGCTATTTCTGTCACTTCTTCTTGGTTCCACAGACTAAGATAATGCTGCCACTTCATCCTAGCTACCTTCTAGGTTTAGCACCATTTCATGGAAAGTTAGCAATTAGCATAGTATATTAGCACTAACTGCAGAAGTATACTGAAAAGTATAAGTAGCCCCTTAGCTAATTAGACTGCTGTGGAAAAAATATTTTCAATGATCAATTATGCACTGCATTTCTCCTTGATTAACTGAGTGTTGGTTTAACTTAAACTCATGCATGTGGTAGCATAGTGGTTGAGGTGTTAATGGGAAAGTGAGTGCTCCAGTTACAGTTGCAAGTTCAAATCCCAGGTCCCACCAAGCTGCCAACGCTGGGCCCCTGAACAAGGCCCGTAACCTTCATTGCTCAGTTGCATAAAAAATGATTGCTCAGTTGCTCTGGATAATGGTGTCTGACAGATGCAATAAATGTAAACTTTTTGCCACTGTTAATATAAATCATGGGTTGTAGTTCTAATCAACAAGTATAAATTAGAAAAAAAAACACAGCCGTGCACAACTAAATATTGACCATGGTATAAATGACTAGGTGGCAGGATGAAAAAAATAACACACATTAAATTAACAAATCTAAAAAACAGATTCCAAACCTTCATATAAAACAGTATAAGAGGTTCTGACATTGTTGTAATGTTGCAATCACAATAACTATAATTCCCAGAACTGGAAGCATTGCAGACACAAGCAGATAGCAATGATCAAACAAACTGACAAAAGCAATGGCCGCTTGAGAGATTGTAGAAGCATTGTGTGTGTGTGTGTGTGTGTGTGTGTGTGTGTGTGTGTGTGTGTGTGTGTGTGCATGTCAGTGAGTGCGTGTGTGTGCCTACATTTCTGACCGAATGGTTTGATCTACAGAGTGTTAATGAGATGACCCAAAGCATACACACACATAAGCACGCACGTACGCACACACACCTCATTCCATTCAGTACGAAGCAAATATGATGAAGGAAAAAAGTGACCTTGTATCAGACAGCACACAGATGAATTCTATGATGACCAACTGACTGCTTCTGAACCTGAACGCAAAGATGATTTTCTTTCTTTTAAATTAGATCTATTACTTTACATTTTTATTTTCATCATTCACCATATTTATACCATACTTATTGAAATAGCTTGAAAGATTGTTTTATTATAATTAATAGCATTATATTTATATGTTTTTATATATTTATATTTATTTATGTATGTTGTAATTATTAGGCTTATATGAAGAAGAAGAAGAAGAAGAAGAAGAAGAGGAAGAAGAAGAAGAAAAAGAAGAAGACGATTATTATTGCCACATATACACTACAGCACAGTGGAATTATTTTCTTCACAAATCGCAGCTTTGGAAATTGAGGCCAAGCGCAAGAATCCTGTTAAGAATCCTGTCCCCCAAGTGTTCGGTACCACATATCATCATAGATCTTAAGCTATGTCTGAGCCAGGTTGTGCATCTTCTATGTCACCTTAAATAATACTGTAAATATTTTGGCTTTTCCTTCAGGTCAGGTTTCAATAGTGTATGTATACTGTATGTAATATACATATGTTGTATTCTATAAATAATTTACAATTTCCTGAAGAGTTTTTCTACATGAAAATGTGTCAATTTAATGTATATTAGCCTAAGGATTAAAAAACACCAAAGAAAGCATGGCAGTACATCAGCAGCAGGAAGCTACCTTGCTCCGTTGTAAGTGTCATGGTTGATTTGTGCAGCTCACTAGGTTAATACTGTGGTGATAATGGAAATTTATCACTCATAGTCAAGGGAGATGCTTCATGCTGGTGAACTGAAGGGCGTAAATTATTACTGACATTTGGTTAGAAACTAGGTAGGACACAGGGAGGCCAACCGATGGGCAATTAAGTATCCTGTCAGAACGTGTAATGGAAATTTGCCATTTGAGGTTGAAAGGCCTAACTCTCATGATCAGATCCTTTATGGGAACTAGGTATATTATACCTATTATATCTCTTCTTTTGGCTTGGATAATGTAATGATTATGCCCTTAGATGAGTAGCAAGACATGTTCAACACTATCTCTATCTCAATATTCAGGAATAAATAAGAAATGTAAATGTAAATGGTCAGGATTAAGATTTGAATCACTTAAAATATTGACTAAAAAGTACAAATAATATAAAACAGTTAATGCTTTAAGGTATTTAAAGTATGAAGTAGTTTAGAAACAAACGAAGCAGGTGTAACAAGCACATCATAACAGCCTACTTAAAGTAGGTTACACAAAATCCTTGCAGTGATCTTCAAAACCAAAAGGGGGAGACCAACATCTTTCTTTCAAAAGGAACTGTAACAGAAAACTGCATGTTTCAAAGTCTTACACACTACTGAGGAAGAAAATTATTTACAGTGGGCTTAGCTCTTTATTTAATGTTAGTTGCCCATTATATTCTTTGTTTGACAGAACGATTTCTAATGTCTCATAATAGCAAAGAATATGAAAAGAGAATTATAAGTCAGCTTGTTTACATCCACTACCTGAATTATTTACAGGTATGTTAGTGTCACAAAGCAGACTCACAGAGAAAGGATGCAAGAGCAGAGCGTGATTTATTAAGGTGCATGCAAAGAGACAGAAAAACACAAAACAGGGAATGTAAAAATTTCAACAATCAGACAATTAATAAAAACAGGCAAAAACCAGATATGTTCAAAAGTAATGGAACACATACACAAACACAGCGAGTGTCCAAGTCGGCATCTTAGAATGTAGTTTAAAGCAGTTTAAAGGTGTAAAGCAAGCACAGGTCAAACAAGGTGAAGGTTAGATTTATCCAAAAATATAGCGAACAGGCAAAAACGAGGGCCGGAAAACACTACAGAAACGTAGGAAAATGAGCGTATATCTCATAAAGATGAGATGATATAAATGAGCTTAAAAACACAGCCTGTGTGGGGCCTGTGACAGTAACAGATAAATTAAGAGCGAAATAAAGGCTTTGCTCTTTGATACAATATCTAAACTAAATACCTGTAATTTCTCAATGTCTTCCTTATCTCCTGATGATTAAATAAAACCAATTTCAGCCTGTTGGCTTATTTTAAACACTCCTGAAGTGTTGCATTATAAAAATCTCACTTATACACCACTGCTTCTTCTTGCCTGTCTGTAATCATAGCACATTTTACTTATATTCTTTGGGAACAGAGCTGACACAGCTTTCAGTGTAGCTTTCAAAGTCTACCAAACGGTAACTAGTATAGTTAAATTTGACTTAATTTGACCAGTACAGTTATGATTTAATATACCAGTATAGCAATACACTTATGTTGTTTTTTATACCAGTATACCAGTACACTTATGATTTACTATACCAGTACACCAGTACAGTTATGATTTATTATACCAGCATAGCAATACACTTATGTTGTTTTTTATACCAGTATACCAGTACACTTATGATTTACTATACCAGTACACCAGTACAGTTATGATTTATTATACCAGTATAGCAATACACTTATGATGTTTTTTATACCAGTATACCAGTATACTTATGATTTACTATACCAGTACACCAGTACAGTTATGATTTATTATACCACTATAGCAATACACTTATGATGTTTTTTATACCAGTATACCAGTACACTTATGATTTAATATACCAGTACACCAGTACAGTTATAATTTTTTATACAAGTATACCTTGCCCTGCGATGGGTTGGCACTCTGTCCAGGGTGTATCCTGCCTTGATGCCCAATGATAGGCACAGGCTCCCCGTGACCCGAGAAGTTCGGATAAGTGGTAGAAAATGAATGAATGAATGAATGAATGAATGAATGAATGAATGAATGAATGAAAAGTATACCTTTACATTTATGATGTTTTTATACCAGTATGCTTATGATTTCCTATACCAGTATAAAAGTACAGTTATGAATTTCTTTACCACTATAAAAGTATAATCATAACTTTCTTTACCACTATAGCAGAATATGTATGAGTTATTATAAAAGAGATAATTCAGAAATTTCAAACAAAAAAAATACAATTTGTCATATCTTATTTTCTGTTTTAGACAAAAACAAAATGAGTGCATTTCCATGGCGCATTAACATGGATTCTACCAATTATGCTGCAAACATGACATTTTTGATTATGGCCATGCAAAAAAAAGGAAGGACGGCTAAATTATCTGAAAACAAACTGACCAATTCCAGTATTATTATTCAACTGGCAAACATAAGACACTCAAATACACAGGATCATTTCCAGTATTTACTACCAGAGCAGAGAAAGTCATGGAGGATTCCCATGTTCATCACAGACTCATCCTAGTGATTTTCCAGCACCAATGCTGTTGAAACACAGGAAAAATATATCAAACTTGTCCATATGATGCCACTAAGTGTGTATCATTATCTTGTGTTTGGCTCCAGAAATCTAATCTCTCTACTTTGTTTGCTGTGTGTAGAGCAGTTATGCCTCCAGACTCTTGGCTCAGCAGAGTAAATCAGTTGACTCAGAGCTCTGAACTCAAAGATCATCCACTTTCCCGAGAATGAACAGCATTTTTAACAGGATGACGAACGCTACCTGAGGAGGATTGCTAGGTCTGAATATGGCCCCATAGTGACCCTAGTGGGTACTGCCATGCAATATAAGACAAGCCAGTGGGCTGAGCATCTGGCAACCAATATCAGAGAAAGACTAAGAGAGAGAGAGAAAGAGTGGGTGAGTGAGAGAATGCTCCTGATGCTTGTGGGAGCTTCAACATGTGTTCCATTGTAAGCTAAAGCCCTCAAAAGCAGAAGCTTTGACTACTGAGATATAGTGCTTTATACCACTCAGATATAAACACTATACACAAATATACATGTATTAATCCTCTTTCACCTCATGTCAGAAGTATGCTAATTGCAAGATGATTAGAGATGATTTCATCTCCGAAATCTAAAAAAGGAGCCGTTTCTATGGTAACGGTTACACAACAATAAAACAGACAAGACAGTTTGGTACAGTTAAATGTAATTCAGCATCTTTTGTAGTTTTGTTTTAAGACAGTAGATTAGTACAAAGTGAAAGGTGATTATTAGGAGATTAATATGTGTGAAGTAAAATTGGTGTCTAACCCAGAGACCGATAGAGACTCCAGTTACAGTACGGGTCATAAGGATTTAATACTAAACCATAATATGATGAATAATGTCTTGAATTTATTGCTATTTATTAAGCTGATAAATAATGAATTTGAAAGCGATATTTCTAAATTAAACCAAATTTGATTATTGTTATAATTACAACTAAGACAATGTCTGCCATCCCAGAATATTAACACTAATATTGTGTAGTTCTCTTGTTGTGCCACCAAAACAGCTCTGTCCTTTAGAGTTATGAGATCCACAAAACCTCTGGAAGCATGCCCTAAAAAGTCCTCTGTCAATATACCCCACAGGTGCCACTGTAACAAGATAGTCAGTAATATTCACTTCACGTCAGTGCTCTTAATACTATGTCTGATCGGTGTTTGGCAATATACAAGACTGATTAGACATTACTGAAATAGCCTGGTCTAAGACACTTTTTTACTTCCTCACAAACAAAAGCTGGAAACTTTGGTGGCCTGAAGTAGAACATGCAGGTGATTTGATAAATATAAACAGGGTTCCCACTCTTTTTGAGAGATCATTTTCCAGGACTTTTCCAGGACAAATTTAGCAAAAAAAGACAAGGCTCACAGATTCACGGCCTAAAGTAATATGTTCTTCTCTCCAGAAGTCTTAAAAACAACATACACTTTATGGCTATTACTTAACTATACTTTTAAAGACAATTTGTCATGTGAATGAAATTTCAACATTTATAAAATAAAAAGACCGCACATACTGTATTAATACCCTTTCCTTTCTCAGGCCAATGTCGTCATACATGCTTTAGTTTGCTGTGCATTCCCCTAGCACATGATATTCAGATTAACAAGGTTAATATAACCTGCTTACCCGTCACCATTTGCTGAAAACATTCGAGCACTTAAACCATTCCTAGCACCTGAAACCGCCAACACAAGATTTACTAACGTTAATTGTTTCAACCAGTTGTAAACCGTTCTTTAAATGATCAAGAACATTTAAAAATAATCATTTTCCAGGACAACAAGATTTTTTCCAGGACAATTTATGTTTTCTCTCATTTTCCATGTGTTTTCCAGGACTGGAACATTGGTCATTAATTTTCCAGGATTTCCATGTTTTCCAGGACGCGTGGGAACCCTGATAAATGGTGAAAATTGCCCTGAGCAACTAACAGTGCTGGTAGCTTGGTGGTCCAGGGAAACAAACTTGCAACCTTTCAATCGGTTGTAACCAAGACCTTATCTACTAGGCTACCAGTTCCCCAAGTGCACAGATGTTAGCAAAAAATGCAGGGATTTTTGTAAGTCTGCATGTATGTGAAGATTCTCAATCTTGCAGGTGAGGTTAACTGCAGCTTGAGTTATGTCAAACTGGATTTCTTTCCTGTCAGGGTGAGATGTTTCACTACTCAGCCGAGCAGTTTCTTCAGGCTGAAAGAAGTTAGCAGGATTTAATAAATTTGCATCCCCCAGAGTCAAGGATCTGGGGTTGTTACATCTTAATGACTCTCCTTGCTCTCGATGACACTCCTCTACTCTCACCTTCTCCACTGTTCCCCTAACAAGGCAGGGGAGGATATTTGATCCTGGAGGATAAAAATTTGTGGAATCCTGCCAACTTCCCTCAGACTGAAGAAGCTTCTTGGACGAGTAATGAACATTTCGACCTAAAAAGTCGAAGTCCAGTTGACGTAATTCAGCTAAGCCGGAGTTATAATGACTGGAGATTCAGTCATTTACTGTATGTAAGTTGTGGTTTATTTACAGTACACCAAGTGGTTTATGTGCAACACAGAACAACATACCCATCTGCCCAAGTGTGTCCTCAAGCTCAGTCATAAAAAGGCAGGTGGAAATCTGTTTCAGTGACTGTATCAGTGCTCATAGAATTGAATGTTATGTTTCTGCAGTAGTGATTTGAGATAAGAGGCCTTTAAACAGATGGTAAAGACTGCAAGAGTGAGTCTAATATAGTGCAAAGATCCTCTCAGCCACATGAATCAGACAAAATGGCCATATGGGGGATTTCACCTGGCTGATTTCTGATTTAAGATGAAGGGAGTTAGAAAAAAAGTGGGAAAACTCATGATCAAATATTAAATAATACTATTGGTTTCCTTTACTTCCTCCCTTTCACAAACTCCCTTTTAATTGGTGTCTGTTGTTTGAAAGAAAAGGGGAAAAATGTTACCCTGGTGGAATTCCAAGCAAAGGAGTTTAAGATTAAATACGATCAAAATCGGAATCATTTGCATGTAGTAAGAAACAATCAGGCAGCAATCTGTATGTGAGGGAAAAACATCCGGAATTATTGAGTTGTCTCTGGGTGTCCTCCCACGTCTCAAAAATATGCATTGGGTACTCTACACTCCCTAGGAGTGGGGATATGTATGTGTATATATATATATATATGTATATATATATATATATATATATATATATATATATATATATATATATATATATATACATATATATATATATATATATGTGCATATAAACAAGCAATTGAATTCAAGTAGCTTCACTGAAACGTCTGTTTTAACATGTAAAACATAACCGTAATTTTTCTTGTTTAAGAGCAGCTTCAGTAAACAGCAGTTAAATAATTAAAAATGGTTAAAATTGTTGCTAGTGTTGCTGGTTTAAATTGTAATTATACAGCCACTGTTTTAAAACCTTGATTACTGCTTTCCTTTATACAGCTCTCTATATGGATTTGATGAACAATTCCTGACAGAAACACCCAGAGACTACACAGTTGCAAATGCATTGTGGGATGCCCACCTGTCACGTGAAGTTTGTCTCCGCTGACCTCAATCTTGAGGAAGATACGTCCTCTGCGCTCGGTGTGGTCTGTTCCGCACAGGCTTGGCACATTCATCACACACTGCTTATGTACATTCATGTCACATGCTGAGGGAGAGAGAGAAAGAGACACAGAGGGAGTGAGAGAAAGAGAGAAAATAAACAAAATGTACACACTGCAAAGTCTTCAGCCATGGAGAGTGGACTGGGATGTGCATATGAGTGAACAATGATGACTTCACTGTACTAGTCAGTGGGGCGCTAGATGTTGTTGCGCGAGCATGTGTACTGTGTGGCCATCACATTCAAAATCACTTTGTGAGTAGAGCAGCGTTAAGCCTAAACATTCCTCCATGAAATTATTCAGATGATTCAAAATGCTCGGGGACGATGCAATGTGTGCAGCACAAATAAAAGTGTGGCAAAAACACTTCCAAGGTGGTGGAGAATCTACTAAAAGTGATCAATGCTCTAGAAGGATCTGCAACAAGCAGAAAACCTGAGCATGTTGATTGTGTACAGGTTAAACTCAACAAAGATCAGCGATCTGGGGATTCCGAAAACTACTGTGTCTGAAAATTTGACGCAGGATATTGGCATGAAACATGCCTACATTTAGGACACAGGCATCAATGTCCTACATACATTGTTTCTTGTATCTTTTTATAATATATCAATAAATGTCTCTATTTTTCCTATTACATGGCTGGATACTCTGGGCTGATCTCGTACTTGTGTTGAAATACAGTAAGTGTATTTTTTTATACAAGCATGCATGGATGGCTGAACTGAACACAGATGGCTGCTGGCAGACAATAAAGATGGCCCAAAGGGCCTGCTAGAGGAGGATGCAGTCTGTAGATAAGAAACCCAGGCATTTTACACTGGAGCTGGAAGATCACATCCATCACAAACAAAGACACATATCTTCGCTTTCCACAGCCACACTGCTGCTTTTTTAATGTTACTGCACATGGATGTAGAGATTTGGATATGGTGTGAGTTGTTTCACATAGTGGCTCAAAGACACTTACTGTCACATTTCATCCCCTGGTGGATAAGTCCATACAGCAGCGAGCCACAATGATCGCAGAAGGTCGGGCTGCCATAGGTATGAATCTTAAATTTGTGCTTGCTTCTTGGATCCTACGGAGGCAAAATAATAAGGATTAGCACCATTTTATCAGCAGGTACAGGGTTGAACTTTCCATCTTCCATTTCTTTATAGATTATGACATTTACAATTATTCTACTGAGTTAGATCCAGTTGAGTCGATTCACCGGAATACTGTACTGTATGTTCTTTATATATAACTAAACAAACAGACCTAGAGCACTGTGTACAAATTTTAAAGGTCTTACTGGTTTTCTGGTTATACAGTATACACTTTAATAAGTTGTCCCTTTGAATCAATTGTTAATGGACAATATTTGATCATTTACAGTATATGCAAGGCAAGAAATACAAGAATTCAGGCCAAATACGTGTTCTTGAATAAAATAAAAAAAACAGTAAAAAAAAACATAAAACCTACCTATAAATGTTCAATATATTCATTTGTATAGTGCTTTTAATAATGAACATTGTCTTAAGGCAGCTTTAGAGAAACATCAAAATAAAAATGACAAGGTTTAAAATGTTCATTTATATTTCTCCCTATTGATCACACCTAAGGCAACAATGGCAAGGAAAACTCCCTGAGACAAAATGAGGAAGAAACCTTGAGAGGAACCAGTCTCAGAATGGAACTCATCCTCATCTCGGAGACACCAGAGACTGTGGTTATAAATAATGTCCTTTTTACAGTATACAGTATAACATGGAGTTGTGTAACCGTGAGCATTAAAGAATTAATGAATTAAAGTCCTTCCCGCCAAAGCCATCAAATATTTGATGAGAAAAAACTGACCATTGCAATAGCAATTCAAAGCTGACACCAGAAATACTCTTAAAGATGTTACAAGAAAGAATTCTACAAAAAACAACAGTGTTTCATAAATATGTTTACTTCAACCGTCGTATTGCTTCATTATCTTAGTGTTTCAAGGCAAAAGGTATTTCCAATCTTCTCCCACAAGGAACCAAACAGAATTTCTTATTGATGTTAACTGCACATATTCTATAGTCGTGGTTTGGCTGTAAAAATGTTGAGTGTGTTGAAAAGATGTCTTTTATACAACAAGGTCTGCAAAGTTAAACCCAGCACTTTGCCTTCATTAAATAGCAATGTGACCTGTTCTGTTCTAAAACTGTTCTGTGTTGTCACAGTAATGGACTGCTGCTGTACAGTATGTGTAAAACTGATTTTCTGTAATCTCATGGGTTGGAGGAGTAAGAGGAATGACAAACGTCTGGGAAAGTGGCAATGGTACTGTATAAATGTTATTTCTAAGGGTGCTGTTATATATATTGCCTGGGAACAATTTAAAGTGACCAATCCACCTAATGGCATGCTTCATGTGGTGAAAGGAAACCAGTGTTGATGTAAAGGGAAAACAGGAACCTGGAGCATTAAGGCAGCATCACTACCTGCATACATGAATGTCTGTGTCTGTTTTTCCATTTAACATTGAGACCTATTCAGGTGTAACCTGGAATGAAATTCAATTCAATTCAATTCAATTCAATTTATTTGTATAGCGCTTTTAACAATTTCCCATTGTCTCAAAGCAGCTTTACAGGAGTATGGAAACAGAAGAGAGAGAAAAAGAAATAAATATATAATAATAATAAGAAGTCATTTTTAAAGAAGTAAAATGAATTTTAAAAAGATTAACTTAAAATGTAAAACACTATATATCTATTACTATCCCTAATGAGCAAGCCGGAGGTGACGGCGGCAAGGAAAAACTCCCTGAGATGATATGAGGAAGAAACCTTGAGAGGAACCAGACTCAGAAGGGAACCTTTAAATAGTAAAAACATTTAAATAGTGTAAATGTAAATAATGTTTAGGTTTATAATAGTGCATGCGAGAGCTCCTGAGGAACTAATGGGTCATAAACTCTGAGTTCAGCGCAGACCTGATTGCTGATAAAGACCAAAACATACAGTTGACTGACACAACATTGGTTCAAAAGAAGTCATGACAGTCTCCAGGCAGCTTCACACACAACAATCCCATGAGACACTGGCTGACCATGCAGATCAATCCCTGGCAAGGTGACAACCGGGCGACGAGGACTCTAGCCAGAAATCCTCTTACACAAAAACGTTGAGTAGCTACTGCTCAGCATGTATGCTCAGAGATTTCAGAAAAAATCTGACTTTCAGAATGTTATTTGTCATTTGTCACGTCTGCACCTCTGTATTTGGCAGAATTTGTCAATTTGAGTCAATGAATTATAAGCAGTTACTAGCATTTCATACATCAGACAAATGTATTAAAGTAGCTGTAGTTCTGTTCAAAAGATGCAGTATCCCAGGATGCAATCAGGATGTACCACTCTAGTGGTAACTCTTAGTGTTTCATAGCTGTGTGCCAAATGGCATATACTGTAACACACTAAGCGCAAACACTATATGTCTAGTGTATGAAACACTATATGTCTAGTGTATGAATTTTGTAGAATCTTCTCAAATGGAGCGTTAATGCTGTTTTCCGCTCTATAACAAATCATTCAAACGTATTTAATGCTATGCTGCAAGCTTAAGCAGAATACAGTAAAATTTTAAAAATTTTTTTAAAAATAATCCAAAATTTAAAATGCATTTGTAAGATGTTTCGTCCACCAGACTGCCATCGGCTATTTTTTAATTATTTATTTTTCATCCAGCATCAGTGCCTGGTAGCACTGGTACCACATGAGCAAAGTTTTACTTAGTACTGAGTGCATGAAATACATCATTTGGGTGCTTGTTGTTTTATAGAGTTTTATTTACTACAAAATGGCTTATTATAGCGCACAAATATGTGATTTTAAGATGCACCTCATGTACTGATGGGAATATTGTGACAAACAAAAAACCATTAAATCCGTTAATAAACCCTAATTAATAGCCGAGTCAACCATAACGGCATGTCTTTATGTCATTACAATGTCTATATTTTCTAAAATGACTCCAGCGATTGCAGAGAGGCAGAAGAAAACCACATGGCTTTGGCTTTTAAAATGCTACTAAATGAGACTCCTGCCAGGGCAGCCTTCGAGGAAGGCCGCAGCGCTGAGCTGACTGTGATCGGCGTGGTGTGAGTCACCAACCGAGGAGAATTCCGGAAGGCTCTAATTAGAATGTTGGCATTTTAAAATAGCGTTTGGATTCTCTTTATTTTAGTTGCCTACAACAAGCCCATGTTGTGCCAGGATCGAGAGAGAGAGAGAGAGAGAGAGAGAGAGAGAGAGAGAGAGAGAGAGAGAGAGAGAGAGAGACAGAGAGAGAGACAGAGAGAGAGAGAGAGAGAGACAGAGAGAGAGAGAGAGAGACAGAGAGAGAGACAGAGAGAGAGAGAGAGAGAGAGAGAGAGAGACAGAGAGAGAGAGAGAGAGACAGAGAGAGAGAGAGACAGAGAGAGACAGAGAGAGAGACAGAGAGAGAGAGAGAGAGAGACAGAGAGAGAGAGAGAGACAGAGAGAGAGAGAGAGACAGAGAGAGAGAGAGACAGAGAGAGAGACAGAGAGACAGAGAGAGAGACAGAGAGAGAGAGAGAGAGAGAGAGAGAGACAGAGAGACAGAGAGAGAGAGAGAGAGAGAGAGAGAGAGAGACAGAGAGAGAGAGAGAGAGAGAGAGAGACAGAGAGAGAGAGAGAGAGACAGAGAGAGAGAGAGAGAGAGACAGAGAGAGAGAGAGACAGAGAGAGAGAGACAGAGAGAGAGAGCAAGAGAGAGAGAGAGAGGCACAGATATATTTTTCTGTCAATTTCTTGCACACTGATTCATCAAAAAATTGAATCCTGACCTGTTAATTTCTGTCTACTTCACATTAATTTATATGAGGTCAATAACTCATTAAAAAAAGAATAGCATATTATCATACTTATAATACTTAATTTATTCTACCTACACAAATATTTGTCTCGATCTCTCATTACCGATGATGAGCCTCAGGAAATGCTCATTTCTCCTGGCAGAAATTCCAGCACACACACTGCCAGTGAACATCAGGTGCCTATTATCCACCCCCCCTTTGGAATCATCTTTATTTTCCTCTCCTATTCTCACCAGACACCATTAACTCACTTACACCTTCTCTCTCCCACTATCACTCTCATGTACTTCATTTCATTCCCCACCTCCACATCCCCTTTATTGCTGCATCTTCATATCTCTTGCTTCCTCCTCTTTTCCTTGTTCCCCTTTTATTTTCTATTATTCTTTAGTTTTTTTATTTTCTTATTTTTCTTCCCAAGCTATGAGTCACAAACATGTTATACCAAAGGAGCAGAACCGAGTATGGTGATATTAAATAGAAAAGATTGAAATATGAGAGAGAGAGAGAGAGAGAGAGAGAGAGAGAGAGAGAGAGAGAGAGAGAGAGAGAGAGAGAGAGAGAGAGAGAGAAAGAAAATAAAGACTGAGGGGAAGATTGAAGGGGAAGGCACAGTATACTGTATATAATACAGGATGTCCTGTAGTGATGACAGTAATGACTTCACTTGTGATGTTATGCTATTTTTTACACTCACAGACTCGGATTTTTCATAATTAACTCAGGTAGACAGTCAAAATAGGATGGCAGACACGCACAGGACAAGCAACACGGAAAAGTCTAAGTCAGTCAACATGAAAAAAGAAACAATGGTAAAGACAAAGTTTGCAAGGGTTGATGGACAAAAAACTCAATTGTCCTATAAAGAGCCCCAACCTCAACACCACTGAACCACTTTGAGATGATTTAGAATGGTGACTGGACCCCATGACTTCTAATTACAAATCAGTTCCGACGTTCACAAGAAGTGATTATATAAAAAAAGAAGGGAATTAACTCCATGTTAATGCCCATGGAATGGGTACATATAAGTGTGATGGTTAGACGTCCACACACTTTTACCAATATAGTGTACAGTGTATACAGTGCACCTTTTTCAGTTGAACTCATTGCTGGTAGCATTGCTGGTTAATAGGTAACTGTTTGCAAATCGATCTAAAGTTGTAAAAAGCATTTCAACGTGTAGAATTGTTTGTGAAAAAAATAAAACAAATAGAACTTCTCTCATTTGTATATAAGTGTACTTATATGTACTAGAAGTGCTTGTTCACGTAAACACCTCTGCATTTGTTGCATACAGGGCATAAAGGACTTCACCGAGACCATTGAGGAAGCTCGGGTAATTCCATAAATATACACAGAATGATTATCCAGTAATGCAGAGATATCTAGGAGTATCTACTTTTTTAAAACAAAATAAGGCAAAAAGTTTCTTATGTAATATGAAGAAACAGCAGACGTACTACTTCTGGCAGTACAATATTCGTGAGACACAGTCTACATCATTCGTTTAAACAAGCAACACACCTGCTCCAATTAACCTCTAGATGACAGAAACACACTATAAAACCAAATGTATTTTTGGAAGTGCCAGTTCTTTCCTAACCATACCGGAGCTGACCTACAGCCAGCACCTGCAGAGTCGCAGTCATGATCTGTGCTATAAAAAGTTAACCAGCGAGTGATGCGTCAGCAGAGACCTCCTGCTCCTGAGCCACCTGTCCCTGCACCCCTAATACTGATGCTCAGAATTAACAGTAGCTTCCAAAAAAATTACCATCTTTTTCTTTCTTTTCTTTTCTTTTTTTTTTTGAGAATTTTTCATTCAGAAGGACAACCTATGAACTTTAAAGTTGAGACTTATAAGCTGTTGTATGTCTGCATATCTGATAAATTCATTCATTCATTTATTTATCTTCCGTAAACACTTTATTCTGGTCAGGGTTATGGTGGATCTGGTCTCAGTAGCCGTTCCCAGTCCCAGTAACACTGAACAGAGGGTTTGAGAATTCAATTGGTCAGCAATCCATCATAGGACACCATGTGCATAAACAATCATATCCTTGTTCACATCTAGGGGTAATATAACATCAACAATCTACCTATCTGCATGTTTTTGGACAGTGACATGAAACCCAAGAACCAGAAGGAAACCCACATGAGAATGGGGAGAACATGTAAAAGTCACGATTGAACCAAGGACCCTGGAACTGAGATGAGGTGGCAGTTCGACCCACTGCACCTTCAGGTAACTCTAACCCTTTGCAGAGATCGTCTTCTGTAGGACAATCTATTCCTAATGAGTTGCTATTGTGTAACTATCTCTGTGAATTGGCTGTCACTGCTGGGTCCCTAAGCAAGGCCTTTAACCCTCGGTTGTAAAAAAAAATCTAAGTTGCTCTGGGTAAGGGCGTCTGCCAAATAATGTAAATAAATTAGCAAAGGCGCTGTGGTAGGATTTGTTCAATATCTTACAAAAGGTAGTGAAATAAATACAAATACAATCCTCACACATTAAACCATCCACCTTTAAACTCATATGAATTGCGTTACTCTAATTATTACCAATTATCAAGTATACAGAGTATATGTTAATATACTGCTTTGGGTACCCGATTTATGTCAAATGTACATTTTAATATGCTTGAGAAGTGCAAAACTCTGGAGGAATGTCAAGCAGCAGAGAGAATCAGTCTGCTCAGCCTCAACAGTTAACAACATAACAACAGAGAAAACACAAGTTTGTGTCATGTTCTGGTTCTCATCTAATATTTTTTCTTACACATTATTGGGCAATACATATCTTACATAATTAGTACTAGATCTATTTTAGTTAGGGTTAATGAACCATTTACCTACAAATTTATCCCAGCAACACTGCGCATAAACAACCCTGGATGAGATCATCCCAGTTCATTTAAGGCCACTATACACATATAATTTAGCATAGCCAATCCACCTACCAGCATGTTTGTGGGAAGAAACTGGAGAATACAAAGCACACCAACAGAGATGCTGGATGATACATGTGAAAATCGACAGAGACAGCAAACCGAGCTGAGGAAGAAGTGCAGATCCTGAAGCTTTTAAGTTAGCAGAGCTACCTGAGGTACTATCATGGCACAGTTTGATGTTGGTGTAATTTTACAGCTTAGCATGTTTTACTGGATAAATCCAATCCATGTCTTTATTCCATTATATTTTTTAATCCCATCTTCAGATCTGCCATGCACTTCTCAATAATGATTGGTGAATCCTCTTATGGGGGTTTTGCCGCAATTATTTGATTTATGCTGCACTGTTTCTGTGGACGTTATCTCCATGTGATTTTCATGCCAAAACTTGTGCATAAAAAATGCTGGATGGAAGACTACAATGTCACAGACAGTAACACACAAGACTGAACATGTCATGCTAAGGCCACTAGGATTTAGCACACCAGTCACACATTTAGCGCCAAGGCATGTTTCCCCCCAACTTGCGATCATTGTGTGGGAGCGGACAACAGTGCGCTCAGAGCAATGATGTTGCCATGGCGACAGTTTGGAGACACACTTCCATTGGCACTGTAGTGGTTCACGGGGAGTGGGATGGGATGCGATGGGACGGGATGGGAGGGGGGTTTAATATTCTGAAAGAGAGGCAAGCACGGATCACTCCTAACATAAACAAACATATCCGCTTCCTTACAACAAACAGCAATTCTCTCTTGAACTGGGTTTTTAATATCTCTGTTATATTTACAGCTTGTTCCATTAATGCATTCTGACACTGTCAACATCATGCTCTCCAAACCAAACACCCATTCCTATTCCCAACAATCAAAATGAAATGATTATACACCATTTTACACATAGGATACACCATCTGTCACATGTAAAATAAATTAGCATCTTATTAATAGCTGGCAGTTTCCAAGAATCCTTCAAAACCTGCCTGCTGTTGCAGTGTGTACACAGAAGACATAAAAGCTCTCTCTTGTTTATTTTAGTGCCAGACTTCAAGATACAGGCTAATGGTGTGGGAATAATGATGCAAAGGAAATTTCTCATTGACTACAGCAGAGTAAAGCAATTCAACACGGGTGAAATGGGTTTTTCTGAGCATTGTTCAGCTATCACACCTTTGTTTGTACTGTTCTCTGTAGCCTCAATAGTCTATAACTTGATAGTCAAGTGTTATTTACGCATATATAACATGCCATAGCTGTTGTATTTTTTGTTGTATGTACGTTGAAGGTTCCTGTGCTTAATTCCTGTGTATGCTGCATATTCGGAGAACTAAGGAAATAGCACTATAAAATATTATTGGTTTCCATTTTAATTTCCCCAAGGAGAACAAAAACTCAAATATTTTTGGATATGTGTCATCTGATTACAATAAATCAAGAAATGACCCCCGATGATGAGAAAAAAATGATTCCTCAGTGACTTTATAACTAGGTTCAGTCAATATTCATAAATTACTATATTAGCTTTCTTCTAGCACCCACAAAGATCTTGGTAAACCCTCCTATGTAAAATCCTCAAATGTTTCACGTTGAACACTACCATTAATCAAAGTAGGAAAATCCAATTTCCTTGTAAGTGTCATTTCTAACCGCCCCATCCCTCTGGGAAATCCAGTTCCCAGGATCCTCTGTCTAATGATACACTTTTCACTAGACTGCTAGACTGCTAAACATTTCTTCCCACAATGGTTCTTACTGCTTTTGTGTATGACCTTGGCTTTTCACTTAGCTGGATTTGAGGCTGTGTTTTGACTCACTGGAATTACTCAGTTCTCACTTTTTTATTAAATTATTTGATTTTGTTCGATAAACATTTTTTTAACCCATCTTTAACCCATACCCATCTTTACTATTTTAATGTTTAATGTCTGATGATTAAAGGATTTCCTCCAGGTTCTATAATTTCCTCTGACCTGACCCACAAAAACAGTTGGCTTGGCTATGATACATAGTCCTGGGAGTGAATAAGTCTGACAGTGAATATGCTATGAAAACCTGTCAACCCATTCAGTGTGTATTCTGGATCTATTTTGAAGATTACTGGCTAAGTTAAATTGCCTGAACGTGAAACTGTACAGGGATGTGGTAGCTCGGTGGTTATGGTTTTGGAATCCTATTCTGAAGGTCATGGGTTTGAATACCATGTCCACCAAGCTGCCACCGCTGGGCCCCTTAACCCTCAATTGCTCAGTTGTATAAATTGAAATAAAAATGTAAGTCACTCTGGATAAGGGTGTATATATAAATGTAAACACTGTGTGTGCATGGTGTCCAGCGATGGACTTTTGTCCCATCCAGGGTATATTCCTGCCTCATGCTCAGTGTTCCAGAGATAAGCTCCTGATCCTCCATGATACTGATCAGGATAATGCAGCTACTGAATGTGACTGTGTTAGACATGATTGTTTCTTTAATAATGCCTTTTGTATTACGTGCACGTTTAAGTTTGAAATTGTTTTAGCAAACCTTGATACTTGTAATTGATCTTTGCTAATCTAATTGAACAAAAGCTATTCGCAGTGCAAACAGTAACCATAAGAATATGTAAACATAAGCTGATGACATGCGACACTCCAGAACTAAACAGGAAACTTAATTAAAGTCACTAATGAGACAATACAAAGTGATTGGGCACAATCGAGATAGGAAAACAGACAACAGAAGAAGAAGTTCAAACAGTGAGTAAGAGTGGCCTCTGGTGGTCTGGAGCAGAAGCTGTGACAATTAGCAACAGACAAACGTGTAGCACTTTTAATCAAAAACCAATCAGACTAATGGGATAAAACACTGTCCTTGAGCCTTTTCATTTTTTTCAATGTGTGTCCCAATATATACTTCATATACCCAATACTGTAGCAATGTCTACCAGTAGGTAGTAATGTAAACAGCAGGTTATGGTGTCAAGGGTCTTCAACAACCCTCCAATGTGACTTCATGAATCTCCTGAAGAAAAGCTCATCTCTAATTATATTAGCAAATTGTTCCAGCCTCTGAGTTCGACAGTTGTGTGGTTTCCAACTCAACAGGCAATCCTGCTGGTTAAAATGCATCTCAGCGGTCGATTGGTAGAAGACTTGAGGAATCATGGCTCATGCTGAACTACTGGAATCATCTGAAGGATGTAGTTAGAATTTTTTCTGCCACATAAACTGTGATATGTGGCAACTGAGGAGTTTAAAGCTGCACATCCTTTTTACTGAAGTTTTTATTATGTTTCCTGTAATTCGGTTTTCGTCAGTGTTTCTGCAGTTTTGTCAGTGTGTAAAGGAACTAACTTCTTTGGCTCTACTGTGAAAGGGCTTTGAGCTTATTGAAGATCACTGCTAGAGCTCACATTTTAATAAATGAAAACAGAAGTTATTAAAGCAATTATTGTTTAACTGAAAATTGAGAACTGTAAGCTTTATTTCATGCAATCAAATTCTGACTATTCTTTAAAAGGGGCACAAAGAGTGAATAATGACTATATCCATTTCATTGATTAGTAATCAACTATAATCACATCATTTTTATATTCGCAGAAAAAACATTCAAATAGTACAAGATTTAATCATATCTTATTTCCATTAAAACAACAAAACCAAATCTACAGGAGAAAAAAATCCAAAGCCTTTTTTCTTTTTTGTATCTGTAAATTTAATATTAATAAAGAGTATAATCTTATGGGATTGTCTGCGGTGTGTGTTAGTGTTAGTGAGTGAATCAGCACGCGATGTGGATCAGCTGTGTGTGGGTGTAAGCTCTCCCACTGTGGGCCCAGCCAATCTTTTATTTTATTTTTTTCACTCTTTTTTTTTTTTTTCATTCTCTCACAAAGGATTTAGGCTGTAAAGAGGATTGCCAGGTTCAGACTGTACGCGCGATCCCCTGATGCTCGCGTGACTTTAGCTTTTCTTTTCTCTGTATTTAACTGAACCAGAGGCTGGTTTAATGGAGATGAGAATCATTTACCATTAGGTGCTGTTTCATTTGCAAAACAGATGCATTTCTTTGTTTATGTCCTATGGTCTCATGTATCTTGCTTATTTTAGTTATGAACTCCTAGGTAATGACTTGATTGTTTTAAACAGAACTTGATAATAAGAGAAAACCTTTTTATGGAAAAGTCTTTTTACTTCAGACCTGCTGTGTTCTGTCTTCAACTTAGCCGTGACACATCACTCAGCAGTAAACACCAATATCTTTTTTACAGTATATTATGTAGACATCTTTTTCTATTGTCATAACAACACAGCCCCATGATTTAAAAAAACGGGGCTTAGATAAGTGCTTGAACTAAAAACAGCTAACCACACTAGCACATTTCTGCTAAAAGCAGCTATTTTAAGGTGCATGTGATAGATGAGACTGACATCTTTTTTATATATTCGTTCCAAAATGGACCTCGTGATGTTCTTATAATGATGAACAGTGTCAAATGCTCCCAGGTCCTCACCAAAAAGTGGGGCGTATAAGTAGAGTTAAAATTATCATGTATGAGAAAAAGAGAGCAAATGTCCTGCATAATGATTATAAACTAGTCATTAGTCTTTGTACTTTTTGCCATAGACCATAGTACAAGTATATATATATACAGTACCTGTATATTAAGTGTATTTAAGACATATGGCATCCAGTTTCTTTTAAACAGATTAATTTATTTATCTTTTAGAAATATATAGCTATAAAAAAGCACTAATTCTAGCATACAATTAAACAAGAATGTTAATTGAAACTAGCACATGGTTGATATTTGTCAGTAATCTGAGCTAATGTTCTGTAATTAGTTTGTCTTTTAAAGGTGAACAATGTGAATAAAGAGTACTATTATGTTATATCAGGACATTTTATTGGCAATTATCACCAAAAAAAATCTGTAGTCTTTTGTTATACTTTTTTATATACTTTATAATTATACTTAAATGGAAGTATAGATAATGTATTAAAATGTTACTCAATTGAAACTGAAAGGATTCAGCCAAAAGCTACTCAATTAAAAGTTCAATAATTGTCATTTTCTGTAAATGTACTCAAGTAAACATTAAATGTGTTTTAATGACGATTAAGTTGTAAGATGAATCTGGATTTGCTGCTAAAAAAAATACGTTAATGTTTGATGTTAATGTCTATACAGATTTAATGATATCTGGACACATAATGCTAGATTTCATTTCACAATAATGAACTCAGAATGTTCTCCGTTTATCTTGACAGAATAATGGGAAGGCAACATATCAGTAATTCTGTAATTCTAGCCCACAGTTTGAAAATATCTGATGTACAATATTATCACAAACACTGATCAGAAAAACAACATGATTTGTGTATTATTCATTCTCATCTCTATTGTAACTGCTGGCAGGAACAGCACACTGCACTGAAGAACAACATGCCGTCGCACAATGTTGTGTTGTTACATTTACATATACAGAGTGACATATATTTTTTTATCTTATTTTTTACAACTGAGGGTTAAGGGCCTTGTTCAGAGGCAGCTTGATAGACCTGGGGTTTGAACTCACAACCTTCATATCTGTAGTCCAACACTTTAACCACTGAGCTACCAAATCCCAAAGTTTATAGCTTGTGACGAAAATTAATCCAGCTACATGATTAGAATAGCAAATGATTGAATGTTTTAGGTCCATTCACTTGATCTGAGCTTTATGCGTGCGACCTGCTGTTTATGTGTGAGCACTTGCTTTGTTCAAGAGTTGTTGCTTTCCATGTAAATGAAGGCTGATGGCAGGTACTATAAGCCATGCACTTAAGCTTTTAAAAATCCCATCTTTAAATACACAGTGAATACACACATCCCAAATGAAGCCATGCTAATTAAAACACCATGTCCTGCATGATACTAGTTAAGTCTTCTTCTTAACACTCTTGAGCCTTAGAGCATTGAATTAATTACTGTGGAAGGATGTAATGAGGGCCTTGCATTTCCATTTCTGTCCTTTTTTTCTGTACTTTCTATTCGTATAACCAAGGTACAAACTTTGCTAAGACCCTGGCAATCATCTGCAGTCACGATGTGATTACCATAGTCGAAAGGGGAAACAGTTTGCCGGATGCTCTCTGGGCATACAGATTGCCTTCAGAATGAGTAAGCATAGAGATTTGGTGATTTATTTGTGTGTACATGTGCTTTTTTCTTTTCTTCCTTTTTTTTTTAAACAAATGGCCTAAAAGTGCACTTTCTTGTCTTACTTGAGGAAACTTGCATAAATTTGACTCTGTATAATATCTAGAAGTTTGTAATATCTAGTATAAACACTAGTATTTTGAGCATTATTACTTTGTAATATTTTAAATCCATTCATTCTCCATCCACTTATTTTACTCAGAGTCATAGAGAGCCAGAAGCTCTCTGAGAAGACTCAGGAGACATCTTGGACAGGGTACCAAGTAGTGATACCCGGGTCGGGTTTTTTCCAACCAGCGGGTCCCGCTTTTATGAAATTATTGGCCTGCCCCACAGTAAAGCGACAATTTCTTTACCCGCCCCAACACGACCCGCAGGTTATGAGACGACCCGCTTATAGCTAGTACGAAGCCATTGCAGGGCACCGGGATAACCACCGGGAAAAACACTGGGATAACAAGCTAACCCCACAAACACGGGGCAGAGCTGTGAATCAAACTCCAATACTGGAGGTGTGAGACAAAGGCTCTAACCACTATGCCACCGTGCCCTGCCCTCAAACCAAACCATCCATCCATCCATCCATTTTCTACCGCTTATCCGGGGCCGGTCTAAGCAGGGACGCCCAGACTTCCCTCTCCCCAAACCTTCAGTTTTAAATTGGGAATGAGATGTTCAGTAAGCACATATGGGTGTAAATGGTCAGGAGTCCACATGCCTTTGGCCATATGGTGTAAATTCTACTGGCAAATATGCTGAATATATACATTCCTGAAAGCCTGAACATTGCTGATGAAGGTAACGTCCTGGGATTTAAGTGTCAAAACGCTATATGTGTTCGTATCAGTGCTGCTTGCCAAGGGACTCAATTGCAATGTGTACTCAATAAAGCTGGAAAAGCTATTTATAGACCAACAATTCTCTCTCTCTCTCTCTCTCTCTCTCTCTCTCACACACACACACACACACACACACACAAAGTCATTTTGTGCCACACCAGGTACAGTCATGTTACATCTTTTTCATTTATTCGGTGACTATTCCCATACTGTATGCCGTCACTGTGTTTCATGTTCAATTCTAAATAAACAGCATTAGTCAGTATCTTACTGCACCACAGCTAAACACGCTTATGCAACAGGGAACCTAATGTGCTTTTATCTCTTTACTATTTGACCCCAGCTGCAAATAAAAAGTCAGCTAAACTTGTTATAAGCAAACGAGAAAACCCCTAAAGGCCCCAAAAGAGAAACCTACCATCTTCTTCTTGTCTCTGTTGTTACATTTAAAAGTGACCTCCAAAATGACTGATGTGCTTACTGCTGATAGAGGACTGCATGGTGAAAAAGTATGTTTTAATCTGCAGCCATCTCAGGTACATTTATATAGATTTTTTGAAATAAAGCCCACATGAAAAAACACCTGGAAAAACAGTTGATTTTATTCCTTGTAACATTTCCTCTAACATTCCACTCACAACTCACCCTCACACAGAAGACTCATAAGAGAGATACAGATAAGACATTGTAAAATCCGTTTGGACCAATTCGAGATGCTCTCGGTTGATTGGATATCTATGCCTAAGTAGAGAGCAGGACACGGAGTAATCGGCTTAAGTGAAATGAAGCTCTCGGGGCTGGCCCGAGTGCAGCTCTAATAAAGTGCTTGTTGTAGGTCAAGTGTTGTTGTGGCTCTTTAAGCTGATCTCAGACCAGTAATGAGGTACACTAAAGGGATTAGTCATGGTGATAATGTCAGTCATGCTCTAGCTTACTATATCAATGTTTACTTTAACCCACACACACACACACACACACACACACACACACACACACACACACACACACACACACACACAGGTCTGTCTTACTATATTCTGATCACATTTACATAATTATTACTGCAGCCAATTCTGTGCTACACTTAACCCAAACACTAACCTTAAACTTCAGCCACAAAAGCTGCAGATTGGGGAGCAGCCAAATATCCTCACAATCTCGTAGCAATGGGTTAGTTCAGGTCCTCTATCGCCCTCACTAACTCTACAAACAAATAACCTCATTTTATTTAGATTTCAATATAGACTCCAAAAAGGAAACCAACAGTTAGAGACCAGGTGGGAAAAAATGAGTAAACTCTATAATTTAGTACCATGCACATCCACCTTTAGCAACTAATATTTTGAAGTAAGCATTTTCTGTAGGAGGTTATTAGGTTATTAGGTTATTAAGGTGCATTCTTTTTAAAGGCATGGCTCTCTTAAGATTCAACTACAGAATAAAAACATTATGTAGGTTACCCTGCTGTGCTGCCCATAATGTGGGTACTGAGTGAATGTCAGAGCCTAGAGGATTGGGGACTTAAACCGTTGTTAAATATATGTTACATTTCTATGCAAAGACCACAAAACCTGTTTGCTCAAAACTCATTTAGAAAGATAGCTTAGAGGTACTTTAGTAGAACTTCTGCAAGGTGTTTTTGAGACAGGTTTGAGCTGATGCCTTATCAAAGCTGTTCTTTTATTTTATCAACATGACCCTGAATCTATTCTAGCAGCCATCAAAGTTATAAGCTACCAGTCATTTGGAGTGAAGTGTGCAGTTATGATTCTCTAAATCATCATTTGAGATGCATTAATCGTTTGAGATATAAACCTGTTATGACACAGTAAGTAAGAAAACCCAAAACTATTGGCTCCAGTTAATTCTTTGGACCTATCCATCAGTGTGAGTTCTTCCAGATAGCTCTACTCATACAGCTTTTGTTCCTACCAGCATTCAGCCCATCATTCAAAACTGGTACAAAAGTCATGTATTTTTTCTGACTTAAACCACAATGTAAAATGTATTTGTTGCCACACAGGCTCATAAAAGACTTGCTCATGCTAGTGTGAGCTCAGGGTTACTGTCCAACACAATGTCATTCTAATTGCTTTACAATTTTCCAGAGGTTATGTGGTGTCTATGCACCATTAGAGGCACACAATTACGCTGTTAACACATAACCACAAATTTGGTTCTCTGTAGTCCTGTCTCTAAAATAAACAAATTATACACATTTATCTGTTCCAGTAGCCTTTCATTTCAAGTGAGTTTAAATAAATATGTTTTCGGTGTTCTAGTACAAGGAAATGACACGCGCACACACATACACACACACACACGCACACCCTTTTCTTTTTTTTAAATGATTGCCCCATTGTTTCAGACAGTACACTGTCAGGTTTGTATTTCACACGCTATTTGATTTCAGTATTGTTCTTATTTCAGTTCAGTGTATAATCATCTCACAGAAAGCCTCACATAAGAGAAAGTAAATGAACACATGTCGAAGAAGCAGAGGATCCAAATGCAGGTGAACATTTTAACGAGCAGAACACAAAGTAATCCGAGGCAAGGCAAGGGATGCAAGACAAGAAAGAGATATCAAAATAAAAGACAAAGAATACCGAAACACAAGGCAAAACATAAACCCTATGTTACAAAAACCTATGTTTCCTTTAGGCAAAAAAATAAACGGGCTCAGAGAACAATGTACAAAATGCACCCAAATGGAGGATGGAAACATTATAATATTTTGTCTGTATGAAGATATGTGTGATAACGTAAAAGAGCACAGGAAGGTGAATATAAAACCAGCTTTAACCGATTTATTGAATTTCAAGCATTTCCTTGTACTTTGAAAAGAACAGAAAACCTATTTATTTTAGATATATGTGTGTGTGTCTGTGTGTGTGTGTGTGTGCGTGTGTGTGTAATTCAGTTCAATTAAGTTTAATTCAATTTTATTTGTATGGAGCTTGTAACAACGGACATTTTCTTAAAGAAGCTTTACAGAAATATACAAATTCTGAATAAAAACTAGTTACTGAATTTAAAACTGAATTTATATTTATACCTAATGAGCAAGCCTCAGGCAACGCTAGCAAGGAAAAACTCCCTAAGACGATATGAGGATGAAGCTTGAGAGGAACCAGACAAAAGGGAACTCAACCATCTGTGTGAGATCGCAGACTGTGAAGACATTATAAATAATGGCCTTACAGTCGAATGGAGTTGTGTAACAAGGAGTTTTTAATCTGTCCCTGTGTAAGTTGTTACTATAGAAACAATAATGTAATAGAACGAGTGCATTAATATAATCCAGGACTAGTGTGACTACTATCAGAAAATGCAACAGCAGTTCAGGTAAAGAATGTTACAGCTAATTCTACTTTAACAAACTCTAAATGGCTTGTTTCTTTTGTTTTCTTAGTGGTGACTCGAATGATGACTCTTCTATTTATCCAGATATCACGTTAATGTCGGCACAACGTGCCCAATTTACGACTCAAAGGCGTCACGCTGAGAAGACGTCAATATAAAGTAATTTGGTCATCCGTTTCTTTCAGTCATCCTCGAGTGTGAGTAATCAGTGTTGTAAGGCTTTTGATTCAATTTCCACACTCAAGCTATACGATGAACAGATTCAGGTCAAGCTCCTTTCACGCAACTTCTTCCATGATTAATCAACACAAGCTACTTTTCTCGGGCATTATTTAGCTAAGTAGCATGCAGCTAACACCATTAAAGTCAATCACTACATGAGTCATATAGTAAAATTGAATTTTTAGTATAGAACATAGTAGCAGTGAAAAAAGCTATCTTCGTTTATGTATGTTAAATAACATCAAAAAAGGTAAATGTTATGTTAATAATAACGCTCTACTTCATGATGTAGTATCTAGCATGTGATCTCAATTTAACAATACATTTGTGTTCAGGAAAGAGTTCACTACACTGCCCAATGCACAACAACCTCATTTTATGACTTCAGCATTATTGCATTATGAAATCATTATAAAAAATAAAAAATAAAAAAATTTCAAAAACGTTTCCAAAAGAACTGCTGCAGATTCTCCAAAATTTTGTAAATGATCTGAACATGAGACATTTTTTTTTTTTAAAGAAAGGTCTACCACTTTTTTTTTCAAGCATATTTATAGCATTTCTTTACATGTGCAAAAAATGTTAGGACAGTACACAAGCATACAAAGTTGAAGCAACTGCTCTTCTCTTGTTAGTCTGTACAAAGTGGACTTCAGCAAACTGTTTTTCCACCTGCTTTTAAAAAAGTGGGGTTTCTTTTAACATAAGGTTATACTGAAACAAGGTTCTAAAGTGCAAAGATGAATTTTTTTTTAGTTTATAAACTCAACATAGCTGCAATTTGATTCACACCAAGCTACAGCAGAGCTTAAGTTTGCCTGGTTGCTGGTGAAAAACAAGTCTGAAGATGCCTCCTACTCACTTGCTTGAATCATATATTGAGGGAAACCTCAACCTCCCAATAGATATATGGAGGCTGAATTTCCATTTGATGTGATTATAAAGACTCCCACAGCCACTCAGTGCAGAAAACAGAAAGCAGTTTTTACATGTCTATGTGTCTGTGCACGAAGAGACTTGTGTGTATGTGCGGTCTGTTCATTTGTGCTTTCGTGTTCGGGGTAAGAAGGGACGTCCCCACGTGATGAGCTACTAAAGGTCTCATTATTGTTCATCAGTTAAACCACACACACTCTCACACACAAGGATGTGTGGTTGCATTTATGCCCATGAGGAGAGGTGCACTGTTGCAATTCTCTATGCACAACTGTGTGCAACTCTGCTTCATGTGGTTTTGTTTTCATCAGCAGTTTCTCATTACACAGTCAGAAAAATCTTTGAAGATACAAAAGCCCAGGCATTTACACACACAGTACATTTCGATGCTTTCTGATCTGATCTTTATCCACAGCTGACAATAACACTTCAGCAAACAGTATTATACCTTTTTTTATACAGAAATACATGTTTGTAGGATGTTATAGATGATATTTAATTTTATTTTAAGGAAAAAGACTTACCATAGTAGACCATAGTAGTCTGCTAACTTAAGATGATTTACGATTTGGTTGAATTAGGGAATTGATCCAAACAGGGTCAACGTCACAGTGAGGTCAAATGACTAAAATCTTTTTTCTACAAAAACTTCCTTCCTGTTTGAAGCATATATATATATATATATATAGCAATAGCAAGCGGAAGAGTGCAGGTTAAGCCAAAAATCAGTATGGCTGTGAAATCAACATGGCTGTGATTGGATGTAGACCTGAGTGTAATCATAGACATGTGCTCTCTTGCTTACTTTTCAATTTTATTCAATTCAATTCAATTTATTTGTATAGCATTTTAACAATTGACATTGTCTCAAAGTAGATTTACAGAAGCAAAGAAACAGAAAGAAAATTACATTAAATTACTATTTATCTCATAACACTATAACAGTTGTCAGTAATGAACAAGCCTGAGGTTAGAGATGCTGGGAAAAACTCCCTGAGATGATATGAGAAAGATGGGATTTGGGATGGGAAATGAAGATGGGTTTCCTTCTGAGACTGGTTCCTCTCAAGGTTTTTGAGAGGAACCAGTCTCAGAAGGAAACCCATCTTCATTTGGGTGACACTAGACAGTAAATAATATAAATGTAAACAACTGATGTAGAAATTGATCATGGCTCAGTTAAAGCTGTATCACATTACACACATCTAGAAAATACAATGCACACCACATGTTCAATATATCATATCACAAGCGCCCACATTTGTACACAATCACCTACACACAGCCCGGTGTTTCATACAATCGTTGTTTCTATGCATTTTCTCTTTTCTATACATTTTATGATTTTTACTTTCTTTTTTTGCTTTTATAATTTTACCTCAGTACTGATTATCTGTAATGCAGCCAAAATCCAGGTGCCTGAATGTGCTATACAAAAATACAAGTTTTCCAACAAATCCAAAGTGTTAATCAGCTCCATGTAAACAGCTCCTCTGTGCTTCCACAGTAGATGAACCCCAAAGGATTTCTAAACACCATTTTCATTCACTAATGAGCTCTAATGCTCTGACTGATCTCTGTGTCTCTTGCTGTCGTCATGCTTTTCACCCTGAAAGACAGACAGTCCAGGTGGATATATTGGTGAGCCTTTTATTTTCCCCAATGCAGATAAGCAGGGAGGACAGATCGAGGAGCCCCCCAGCAGCCCAGAGCTAAATAAAGCCACCTGCATGACATCAAACCATCTCTTTCTCTCTTTCTCTCTTTCTTTCTTTCTTTCTTTCTTTGTTCCTCTCCCTCAGAAGGTGTTTGGAGGTGCTGAAAAAAGAAGAGACACCCTACTGAGTGCTAACACTGCAGAGGTGCTTTCAGAAATCAGCAGAGGGGCAGGAGACGAGCCGAGATGCAACGCAATTCTTTGTTCGGGCTGTTAGGTAGCGAGACAAGTAGACACTCTATGAAACAGCCTGTGGAGTTGCCATGCAAAAAATAGAATAGGCTGTCTTTCCCCAGAAGCAGTACATCCCTCTGTGCAGGAAAGTGGGCTGTACAGTAGGTGCATTTGTTACCATCATACCTTAAGAAACAGCAAACAGCAAAAATTCAGGGGTGGAGAAGGATGTGTAGAGATCATGGACCAATTTGTAATCTTGCTCAAGCTGTCACCAATAGACATGACCTTTTTGTAAAAGCTTATAGTTGTCATGTGTTCTTTTAACAACATAAGTGTTGGGGTTCTATAACATGCCAGTTGTCAACAGCAATTTCTGTGTGTGTGTGTGTGTGTGTGTGTGTGTGTGTGTGTGTGTGTGTGTGTGTGCGTGCGTGTGTGTGTGTGTGTGTGTGTGTGGACACAAGCACCAGCTCATTAGTTGCATTTGTATTGGCAAGATCATAAATAAAAATTCACATCCTTTTGGATCCTATACTAACATAAATTAACAAAGATTAACAGTACATTCAACTGTACACATCACTTGTCATTCAAGACTGAATGCCACACACACACATTCTGTATACCTGCATTGGTTTTTATGGACATTTAGATTAACCTGGAGAACCTGAAGGAACCCACAGTGAGAACACCACACATTTAATAGCGCAAGCTCAGTGTCAAACCCAGGAGCTGTAAGGTGACTATCTGCTGCACTACCCTCTATCATAGCATCAGTTATTCAGTTTTTGCACATCATCCTGCCAACACAGTGACGCTATCATGACCACCTCCGATGATTCCCCCAAACCACCAGGGGGCAACCGTGTGCACTATTTGAACTTGACCTATTTTGTCTAGCTTTTGTTGATGCAGCATTGCATTTGTTGTTTCTATGCCATAATCTTATTCCAGTGTTCCATAGTGTTGCTCTAGTTATATTATGCAATTTGGGTTTATGCATCACAGTTTGTGCACTTGCACAAAATCTGCACTTGCATCCGCCTTTGCCTTTAAAACCGATGCACAGATGCAGGGAACCTGGGTCCTATACCAGTGGACTCAGGGCACTAAGTGAAGGATGCCAATTTATCGCAAGGCACAATCACGATAGCCTACATACAGCCTATAATGCATGACTGTGGACTAGGGGAGGAAACCAGGATACCCAGATTAAACCTCTGAAGCCTGGAGAAAAGACCATATTATTATTACAGATATATCACAGAAGAGTGAAATTCTTTCTTCACATATCCCATGTTTGGAATTTGTGAAGTGCAGGGTCAGCCATGTTACAGCGGCCCTGGATCGGAAGAGTTAAATGCAAAGAAAGAAAAAAGAAAGAAAGAAAGAAAGAAAGAAAGAAAAAAAGAAAGAAATCACACCTACTTGCAAGACATGAGACTTAAGTAGAGAAGGCCCGGGATGAAGACAGATAAAAAAAATATATGTAAATGCCTGTGAGTGAGTGAGTGAGTGAGTGAGTGATAGTGTGAGTGAGTGAATGCGTGCGTGAGTGTGAGTGAGTGTGAGTGAGTGAGTGAGTGAGTGAGTGAGTGAGTGAGTGAGTGAGTGAGAGTGAGTGAGTGAGAGTAAGTGTGTGAGCGAGTGAGTGTGTGAGTGAGTGAGTGAGTGAGTGAGAGTGAGTGTGAGAGAGAGCAAGAGAGAGTGAGAGAAAGAGAGAGAGAGAGAGAGAGAGAGAGAGAGAGAGAGAGAGAGAGAGTTATTTCTAGGAGGGTGTAATCAGGCAGCAGCAGCTGATTTGTGTGAGCATTGGGGAAGCTCCACCAAGGATTTAAGATGTAATTACATCCTGTAATCATCACGACTCCCAGACATCAATTCCCAACCCAGGCCAAAGATCTGATTGGAAAAAAGTTCAAGAAGGAAAGTATCACATGTCAGGTAATGACAGTAAAGCAACTGAGGATCTTGAAGCTGATCAAACTGGACAGTGTGAATTTGACTGGTGGAGAATTTATTCCAAAAGAATACAGTTATATAAACTGCCAGATGTTATTAAGCCAGAAACATCAAAACTGCAGGAAAGGAAGTTGGATTCAGAAACTGTAGTGTATATGGGTAAAATTATTACCAAGTAACAAAGTTAAAAAATACTCACTTTACCCCAGGCTAGGACTAGAGCTTTGCAAGGCTTTTCTATTCTGCAGTTAAGTGCATTTTTCATGTTAAAGTCTATAATCATTCCATATAAAAAAGTCTCTGTCTTCAGAAAATCCAGTAAAATTAATGGTGTGGAAAATACTTATGTTTCAGTGTTGATTCTCTTTATCAATTCCTCCATAACGCCTGACAGAAGGACTTTGGGCTAATACACTTTATACTGTTAGGTGCTATGGTGCGAAACTCACTGATTAATATCGACATATCAAGGCTTAGAAGCGAGTGCTACAATATGCTGTCAGTAAATCAAACAAACAAACAGACAAACAAAAAAACAACAGTAAGCCAGTCATAGTGATGCCTTTCACAAAGTGCTGAGTCAGCAAAACAATTGTGCAAGAGTGCATTGGATATTATGTTTGAATTGGAAATAATTTCTGACTTCCTGGAGTTTGAACTGGTTCTTGGTTCATGATCCATTAGGTTTCATTTCCTTTTGGTCTACAACAGTTTGTTAGCAATTGCACTTTCATACATTAAAGGTAGGGTCTCCGATTTTTGAGAAATGCTTCAGAAAACTGAGTCGGGCCGAAAACTAAACAAAAATCAAAACAAACGTGTAGCCAATGAGCAGAAAGGGGCGGGTCTTGTCAATATGTGCGGAGAGAGTGTTCAGTGCACATGTGTGACATTGGCAGAGAGCGGTTTTAACGTTGACATGTCGGATAAAAACAAAGAAAGAAAGCGAAGAAAGGCTTACGATAAGGCAAGAAGTAGGACCCGTGTTAATATAGGATCAGCTTTCCAGTGCTGGAGAGAACTGAAGGAGCAGGAAGTTGGCGCGTATTCACAGATTTGAGTTTCCCGAGTAACAGCGTAAGTCAGTAACATCGTTTAGCTCAGGAGTTATTGACTCGGGAAACTCAAATTTTTGCTTGTTTGTTTATCTTCAGCTATGATAAAGACACATTTCTTTCCATTAGTTGCCTGGGTTGCGTATGTATGTATGTACAGGGGTGGGACCCATTTGGGTTAGGGCAGGGGTCGGCAACCCGCAGCTCCGGAGCCGCAAGTGGCTCTTTCATCCCTCTGCTGGGGAATACCCTAGCCAATGAATATGTTTTTTTTTCATTGGTTGTTGCGTTAAATCTTACCCAGCTAGTGCTATTTTCTGATTGGCTATTGTGTAGCCTCTTTTTTTTTGATTGGCTGATAAGTGTCAGGCTCGACTAAGAGCTCCAGGGGAGACAGGCTTCTTTCCTGCCCGGTTCCATAGAGACAGCGGTGCGGACTGAGACATTTTGGGCGCTGCGGCCGAAATGCGTGACTGTCACTCTCAATGCATGATACTTGACAGCCCTGCATTAAAATATTTTTTTTGGTTTAATTTTTTTGTCGCTCAAAATATGCCTCATAACTCCGACTTGCGAAATTCGACACACAGAAGCAGACGCATTTTTGGTTTTCTGCAGCCGGCAAGTTAAAATTTTGATGTCATGAATTGAAGAGGACTCAATTAGACATTGAACATTTTTTTGAAAGTAACCTTCTTTTTTGTAAGCGTCTTTTTTGTTAAGGTTAGTTCTAACTGTTCAAAATATCTTTGTTTGCTTGCAGAAATAAAATTTCGTTCACTTGGTAGCAGTTCATTAATTTCATAAATGCAACACACTACAGTTTTTTTCTATACTTTCCATAAAGGTAAAAAACGATATATGCAGTGTTATCTTCATTTTAGATGTCAAAAGGGTTTTGTGGCTCTCTGTGTTTTTTTTTCTGTGGGAAACGGATCCAAATGGCTCTTTGGGTGTTTGACCGACCCCTGGGTTAGGGGCATGTTTTTGTTGATTTTATATGTCAACATTGGCTTTCAAAAATCGGAGACCCTACCTTTAAAGAACATCATAATGTGTCCGAAAACATCCTGACTGTGAAGCTCTGACACCTGAGGCTCCTTTTATGAATGTTAAATACACATCAGCAAGCTTCACAGTATTAATGTTTGCACAGGTTTCATTGCTGAATCCATTATAACGTTTAGATTATGGAGATCGTTTGTCATAAAAGTCCCCGCAAATGAGTTGTCGCTATAGAAACGATAATACAATTAGGGTTAGCCGGAACTCCTGTCTGAGCTTCTGTTATAGACAATTTATCAAACAATCAGATTTGAGAATACGCCAGAGCTGCGATATGGGGTGAATTTTAAACAAAAATATTCAATTACAAATATGAATTTAATCTCGCACAGATCGTGTCATCAGGAAGCATCAGATTCTCAGCAGCACTGCAGGACCTCGAGGCACTGGCTGTGACATGACCCGGCTGTTTGGAAAATGAACCAGGGTGTGATGAGTCATGGCGCTGTGTAAATTAGGATTACTCTCGCTTCTTGATCTCCGGAGAAACCAGAGGAGGTGAAGTGCTTATGTTGTCCCAGCAAACGCCTTTCACAGCAGGGGCAATGAACTTCCTGAGAAATGAGTGTGACGACCAGAACGGACACGACTGACGCGTGACAAAGTGTTATGTACATGCAGCGACAACGAGCCTGCTCGAGTGATGTATCACTGCTTAGTTATTCAAAAACATTTCCTCGAATGAGAAACACTTAGTAGTTCATTTAATGGAAACCATGCTGAGGTTTTATATAATATGACAAAATTTTGTTATTTGTAGCAAAAACTACAGTCAGCTACTTGTCTTGCTGTTCTGCAATTACAGTTGTCTGTAATTTTAATATTTATCGACTCCTAATAAGTTGTTTTCCATTAATTAGTCTCTAACTTAAAGAAATTTAGTGTTTATCCATCAACAGGGCCAGAGAACCTGGAGATTTAGTATGTATTATTTGTCTAGTATGTAACATTGTCTGCAGCTATATTAAAAAACAGTGATGTTTAGCATTAAAACAGTAATGTATGTATAGATATTTGTCTGGATTATTATGCCAGTCTTTTAACTATGTACAGTATGATGCTTTTACACGGATTTTCGTTAATGAGAAAATGCGGATGAACTGATCCTGAGATCCTTTATGTAGTTTTACTATTTTTTCCTCATATCTGATCTGATTTGTTTTTTTAATTCTCTTTGGCTGCTATCAGCCTCACACAACTCTGAGTATCAGATCAGTGTGATTTCTAATAAAGGGAATCATTTATTCAATCTCATCATTAATATTCCCTCAGGTGCTGGAATGTACTGTGCATTTCTGCATTTTATTGAATTTCTCAGCAGTACCGACTTGGGAAAATATCACCGGTGACTGAATCTGCAACAAAAAAAACGCAAAAAAAAGAAGGAAAAGACAGTCATACACAGGGAAATATTTCTTGATTGAATTTCTTTCTGTATATGATATGAGTGAATTCAGAAAAATTCAATAGAATAAGCAGAACATATCCGTTTGGGAAGCTGCAAGTGATTCCCATTGGAGCACAATGCAGAAAAATGAAACATTTTCTTTGAAATGGAACAGAAGCAGATTTTGTGTGAAAAGAGCAAAGAGCAGGCAAGAATGACTTATTAATTACACTGTCTTTCTAGATGATCCGTGGGACCAGAAGACTGTATGTGGGATGAGGGTTGGTGAACTAGTGGACGAGAGTTTGGAAAGAGTTGGGTGTCATGTGTTGTGCGGGACTGTTGGACCTTGTTCCTCGCTCCATGCTTGCGTCTGCTCCTATTATTTGGGTAACGTGAGCATTTCCACTCCTCATCTTTTAGCTCCAACACTGGAAGTCATTGAAATTAAGTGATTGTGAAGATTAGCTTTGGAAGCCGTGATGTTCCCAACAGCAATGAGGAAAAAGCAGCAAGTTCAATTAAATGAAACATTGAACAGAACTACAGTGGGGTCCAAACATTTAAGAATTCTAGTGAAAATGTTTGCAATTTGTAACCCTTTCTAATTATATACAACAATCCATACATCCTTCCATCCATTCTCTACACCACATATCCTACTGTTTTGCGGTGAACCTGAAGCATCCCAGGAGACCTGGAGCACAAGGCAGTGTGCACCCTGGACAGGAGGCCAATCTATCTCAGAGCACAAGCAAACACACACACACACTGCAGACAAATTAAAGAGGACAATCAGCCTACAGGACTGGGGGTGAGGGGGGAAATAAAACCCCAACCCCGGAGACGTGAAGCAAACATGCTAACCACCAAGCCACATGCTAACCACCATGCCCCTATATACAATTATAAACAATTTTCATTTCTTACTCTCACGAACCTGAATGAATAGTAGAATCTTTGAAATATTTACATTAACTACTGACTCATGAAATACTGGAACATGAAATACTGACTCATTCACAAACATCATGTCTTATATTCTATCTGCACTTCACTGCCACCCCTCATTTTTCTTTTATTTTTTTTTACACTTAATGCTTCATGCTGTTTTGTACTTCTAGATGCTAACTACATTTTGGTGATGATGTACTTGTACTCTGCTCAATGATAACAAAGTCAAATGCAATCTAATATAATCTCATGTAATCTAATCCAGTACTTCTGTACAAATTGTGTTTTTTTTCTCTTTTATTGCATAGCTTTTGTCATGTATAACCTGTTGTTGCTTGTAGAATATTGTGTCTCTTTCATGCCAAGTTTCTTAAGCTCTAGATAAAGTAATTATTTAAACAAATGTACAACTCTAACTACATAATGTGTAATAAAATATTAAATAGCAAAATAATTACTTTATTTACATTAATTACTTTCATTATTGTACTCAATCGTCAGTGATATTTCGTAATGGATTGTGACAATTTGTCATATAGATCATTCATAAGTATATAAATAGCACTAAAGTGAGAAATGAGGGGGACACGGTGGCTTAGTGGTTAGCACGTTCGCCTCACACCTCCAGGGTTGGGGGTTCGATTCCCGCTTCCACCTTGTGTGTGTGGAGTTTGCATGTTCTCCCCGTGCCTCGGGGGTTTCCTCCGGGTACTCCGGTTTCCTCCCCCGGTCCAAAGACATGCATGGTAGGTTGATTGGCATCTCTGGAAAATTGTCCGTAGTGTGTGATTGGGTGAGTGAATGAGAGTGTGTGTGTGTGTGCCCTGCGATGGGTTGGCACTCCGTCCAGGGTGTATCCTGTCTTGATGCCCGATGACGCCCCGTGACCCGAGTAGCGGTAGAAAATGAGTGAGTGAGAGTGAGTGAGAACAATATGATGTTACAATAAACTTTTCTGAGATCAACCCACTTTCAAAGTGGTTTAAATCTCACGTAAATCTTCCTGTCTATATCCTACATCGAGGTTGGAGGGCCTGTTCAGAATTTTAGTACATGAGCATGGCAGGATGTTAACTGCTTAATTGAATCATGAAGGAAAGATGAGAAGCATCAGCACTTGTTATATTTTTCCACTTGTGGCTGAGGAGTGTCTCTGCTAATCAGGCAAGACATAATTACAGACGCTTTCTTTCTCTCTCTCTGACACACACATACATGCACACACAACACGGAATTACAAAAGTTTCAAGCTCCAATCAAGAACTTTGTAACAGCAGGTGTACTTTGCAAAACTTTCCATGAGTAATAATCCAAAGGAAACACTTAAAAATAATTTATCCCAAACACTAGTGATGTCTAGAATATTGAACAAGGCCACTGAAAAAAAAAAAACGCCAGACGGTGGCATTTAAATGTCAGTCTAGAGGAAAAGACCGCTTTCTGTCTCTACGCTTGTATTGTTTTAGTTTCAGTCTGAGTGACATAAACACTTTTAATTTGAAATATTAGCTCATGTATTTGTAGTGGGTACATGAATATGATCATTTATTACAATATAAAGTGTGAAATAAAGGTATAAACAAATGTCTAGAGAAAAATGTGTAATAGTACGGGAAGTATGTTAGCGTGGCTTCCACAGGGTAAGTACAGCATGTTCACTGGCTGCACTGTGAAGAGAAAATCCTCGACAAATCTGGAACACAGTGGCATTTTTCTGTAACACTCCTATCTGCTGTTGGGTTATTCACTTGGAAAGGCTTTTATTGGAGAGAGAGAGAGAGAGAGAGAGAGTTTGTGTGTGTATGTGTGGGTGTGTGTTAGATTGAGTGTTGCCCATGTGAAGCCCACTCCACCTACGCAGGAGCTCACAGTGGGAAGCGACTTTCCTGCCATCTCAGCTTTCTCTCCTTCAGCACAGAGAGCAAAACCAGCAGATGAGACTGCATTTGTGATAGATACGATTTCTACATTTGCAATCTTATGCATCAATTCTAATGTTTATGTTCACATGTATTTCTTGGCACATAAAAATATGGCAAAGTGTAACACTGATGATTCTGGAAAATCCTTACCCTGAAGATCAATTAAACACTATGTTTTTGAATCTAGTGTTCGAGGCTCTTGTGATTCGATACTGTCCAAGATGTACATTAAATCCAGTGCAGAAACTGTTGCCATGTGAAGCAAGATCTTCATCCCAAAAAGTGGCCATCTTGCACAAGGATGCTGTGCCAACTCTATTATACAACACATTTTTTAGTTCCTGCTTCAACTGAGGACTTAGTACATCAAATTGTGCATTCAGTAAGCAGTGCTTAGGTCCTGATTTAGCCAAATTTCTGTGGTAATATATATAATTAGGTGAACAAATATAAAATAGTCATAACATTATTAAGGGCCAATGTCACTGTTTCTACTTCAAAAGCAGCAACTATATACTGTAACTACGTTTAACATCACATTCTGAAGTATCGTCAGTGTTAACTTCCCTGTGTTAACAAGCCTTGTTATTTTCTGCTAGTGTTTAGTGTATGATCTGTTCATTCTTGTTTTTGCTTCTGCTTTGTCTTTTTGAATTGGATCTGTTTTTGCCAGTTTGTTGACTCTGTGCCTGTTTTTTTGGATTCTGCTTTTGTCTTCCATATTGGATTGTATTGCCTTGAACTTTTTAATTAAACAGTTTTGCCGCACATGGATCCTGTTTTTCATTCATTACAGGATACTTCACCTCCGTTGGATCCAGCGGATATACAGCAACTACAGTTGTTAGTCGTGTAACAAAACCAAGCTATAACAGCTTACCAAGAACAACTGGGTAACTTGCAAACCACCTTGCCCCACTTCAGGAAGAGACACCAGGTCCCATGCAGTTTGGCCACACTCAGACCTCCTCAGAAGAGCGAGAGCGCCGCAAACTTAACCGGCTATGCTTCTATTGCAAGTCATCTGTGCAGGTCATCTGTGCCTCGACTGTCCAGAGAAGCCCACACCTTGCTCCAATAAGGTGAGCCCACACTCTTGCCCATGGCTACAAGAGCATAACCCACTGATATCCTGGTCGTAATAGAAAATTATACATTCGTATGTCAACTGTCAACTTCATTGTCTCAGTTGTATGGGGAATCTGCCCTGTCATGCCACCACTGTGGAGAGCCCAGATACTTACCAGATCCTGGCCATACCCAAGTCTTTAGTAAGGAATGGGCTACGAAAATTACCCTCCCCTTTAGTTGTTGATGGCGACGCCTCCAATTTTGGAATAGGAGTAGTACTGTCCCAATGTCATAGGGACCCTGACAAACTGTACCCTGCACCTTTTTCTCACATAAACTCACCCCGACAGAAGCCAATTATGATGTCGGGACCCGGGAGTTGCTATCCTTTAAGAAAGCACTGGAACAATGGAGACACTAGCTGGAGGGGGCACAACATCCATTCTAAGTACTCACCAACCACAAAAATCTGAAGTACATAAAGAGGGCTAAGAGGCTCAACCCCAGGCAAGCCTGATAGAGGCCCTGTTTTTCACCCGGTTTTAATTCACTGGGACCAACCAACCTGGTAAAGCAGAAGGACCCCAACAATACCATCCTGGACTTTCTGAGAAGAAGGGGGCAGTTATATTACCTTATCGAATGGGAAGGATATGGCCCAAAAGAATGTTTATAGGTAAGAACACCATTCTGAAATCCTGGACATATTGAATTACACACCTCATATCCTGACCGAATATTGACAGTTCCAGTTTCTACTTCTGGAGCAGCGACTATATAACTAGGTTTAAACAACATCAAATTCAAAGTATCGTCACCGTTTCCCTGCATTACAGAGGAATGTATTTTCTGCGAGTGTGTTTAGTGTATGACCTGTTTTCTGTTCATTTTCCCTTCTGCATAGCCCTTTTGAATTTTTTCACCCTGCTGACTTTTTTTTCTGGTTGGTTGACTCTGTGCCTGTTTTTTATATTCTGCCTTTGTCTGCTGTATTGGATTGTATTGCCTTGAACCTTTTATTAAACAGTTTTGCCGCACATGGATCCTGCTTCTCATTCATTACAGCCAAATAGCATAGATATAGATTTTTCCTGCCAAAAGACAGAATACACTTTAGGTACTCTTATCTTGTCCTCTCATCTTGCATAAACATTTCATGTGATCCTCCTGCTGATAAGAGGCACAGTAATGCAGTGGGTAGCACTGAAACCTCATAACTCTGGGGTCCTGAGGGCAATCCCAATCTTTGGCTACTATCTGTGAGTTTTGCGTCCTGGCCCTGTGTTTGTGTGGGTTTCTAGACCTTCCAAAATGTCTAACCCTAACCCTAACCCTAACCATACAAGTAGGTATGTTTTCAGTTTGTTTACTAGGGTTAAAATTATGAACAGATTTACAGTAAGTATAGCATCAATAAGCAGTATAAATAATTAAGGCAATTGAAATCCCTCACAATAATATTAATACACATTACCACCTAAGAGCTCTGTTTTGTACTCAGGTGTTCTTTTATAAATTTAAATAAATGGTGTCCATAATCCTAATAAATACAGATATACAGTCTAAAGTTCCCTCCTAAAGTATTGGAACAGAATAACCAATCATTTTAATGCTATACCTTTTGGTGAGCAAAAGTATAGGAACCAATGTTTGTTCAGGCTTGAACGTCTCTTCTTCAGGAGATCTAAATTTAAACAAAATATTAATCTGTTGATCTCTTACTGTACCTAAATATCTGTCGGGAATAGCAATCAGGTAATGCTCTTCTAATACTTTGGGAGGGGACTCTATGTTTGGCAGTAAGCCAACCACTAATCAAAACTCTTGTTCTTAAATAATGGGCACTTGTGTGGGCTTGCAAGATCTATGTACTTCAGACAAACAGTGCTGAGTTTATCACATCCTGTTCTCAGTACATGAGAGTACATGTGCTGTGCTGGTGTATGTCTATTAGATACCCTTGCTCTCTCAGCTTACACATCCTCCCTAGAATAGAAGTGATGAGAACAGATGGTAAGCTTTCAAACAGCCAGGCAACTTGTGGAAGAAACATATTGCAGAACACTTGTGCCAGTCCAGATATTAATACTTCATGCCTACCTATAAGTGTTACTATTTTCTGTTTAACAGATTATGTATGACAACCAGGAAGAAATGTTGCAAAGAGACCCAAACATACCCTGATAAGTTGCTGAGAAGACCAATAACCAAAGTGCTTAGCATCCCTATAACAAAGCTGCTTTGGTGAACTTGTGATGGTGAACAGCTTCTGACTGCTTTCTATACTAATGATTTGACAGTCTAACTGGAACTGCAAGAGGATTTTATTCTAGGGACTAGAAACTAGACCGTGTGACAAGACAGTGATTAAGGAAGACCCGTAATAACATACATTTTGAATGCATATTAAATAGGATTGAGCAGACATAAAGAAGTTATGATTATTTTCATTAGGCATTAAGTATGTTGCTTGATGATTATATTTGAAGAACAGTGGGGTAGCAAACATCATGCTTATACAGAAGCCTTAAGGGAGTTTCTTTTTATCTAAAACTGATGCATTGAAAACATCATTATTGGCTTTAACAAAAATAGGCTTTAAAAAAAATAGAAAAGTCCCTTTTCCCAGAAGAAGATTAAAAACAACACAATTGACTGGGCTGTACGTCTGTTTTATCTCCATGCTTTTTGGCATTTTATACTATGAAAATTGGAAAAGATGGTGAAAGTGAAAGTGACGTGACATACGGCTAAGTATGGTGGCCCATACTCAGAATTTGTTCTCTGCGTTTAACCCATCCAAAGTGCACACACACAGCAGTGAACACACACACACCGTGAACACACACCCGGAGCAGTGGGCAGCCATTTATGCTGCGGTGCCCAGGGAGCAGTTGGGGGGGTTCGGTGCCTTGCTTAAGGGCACCTCAGTCGTGGCCAGCCCAAGACTCAAACCCACAACCTTAGGGTTAGGAGTCAGACTCTCTAACCATTAGGCCACGACTTCCCCCACGATGGTATCCTTATACATAGCTTTCCATAAACTGTAACTGATGCAGGCAAGGAGATTAATGAACACTAAACAGAAAACTACTACTCTGGAATAGGAAAAGCACATTCTTATCCATCTAACTATGTCAATAAAAAATAATATATCTCATATCCTGGAAAAGGGCAGCAGGGATGCAGGGATTGTCTTTCATTTCCAGCTGCGATACTTTTTCCAGCTGTGATGCTTCTTATTGCAGGTGAATTCTTCTTGAAAGTAAGCAAGCATTGCCCAATAGCAGCCCTCTCAGATTTTCCTAGTCATACTGATGACTAGAGCATATTTGTAGCTTGAACTGTTTTCTGAAAGTACTAAGGGAAGTGTTGTATAGAAGCTGTTGGTCCCATTTTTTAAACCCAAAAATTATACCCAAACATGGTCAAACCTTACAAAAATTCTTATTTTTTGCCACATGGTTATTGTAGAATACCCCACAATAACCATGCTTTTTTGGATAAATTATATTTACATAAGTTATTGGTTCTATAAACCCCAGATATCCACCTGGGGTGGTGTGTAAGACCTGAACCCTACTGTCATTTGGAAGGTTGCTGTAGGATAATGATGTAGGTTACATTAAAGACACAGTAAGAAACGCTCTACAGGCTCACCCTCCTTGAGGTCTGCAAGATCCCTGCTGATTATCTCTCTCTGCAGGGGCATCACCCCCAACTGGACTCCTTCTGTTAGGAAAGTCCCATTATCGCTTTAAGCATCCAACAGAGGGTTACACTGCGCATGGCAGCCAGGAAAGTGTAATAACATTCACCACACATTGGTGTGATGGGGTTGTTAGCATTCTCAGTGAATGCTGATGAACCGTGTGTCTTGTGTGGCACATTGTGCGAGAGGAGGGTGAATGTGTTCCGGATGGTCTGTTCCTTGATGGGTGCAGAAAGGAAGCAGTCATCCACATATGGGAGGATACGGATACCAGTGGTCTTCATAAGAGATAAGGGCTGCAGTATACATCTTGATTCTAACGACAGGCCAATGGGTAGGTCTTTGAGTTGTAATGGATGGCATCCACATTCTGGGACAATGTGAAACAAGTGCTGCACAAGTTTACTAAAATAAATCAGTCCTACAAAAAAGGAAAGTCTTCAGAAACTAGTGAATTACTAAAATCTGTTCTCCGTTTTCTCCTTTCAAAACTGTGTTCTGAATGACCAAGTCTACCTAATTTACTATCTGAGAGTTTGTGATTGATGGCATTGAGGTCGGTGGTGGAATGGTTGCTTGGATGACTTTGTCATAAGTACCCACTAATCTGATGAGGTTGCCATCAGTGTAAGCAGAGAGTTAACCCATTTCTCCGTGTCAGGAGTGAAGTGTCAATCAACTAAAGAGATTTGTCTTAAAGGTCACATCCATTTATACATTGTATAATATTGTAGGAGACATGGTTCTGTCAATACAGGATGCCTTGGCCTCTTGCAACATCAAAGTAATAACAACAACAGTGTGATAAAATGTTCCATATGTTTAAATAAAAAATAATAACTATTTCCATTAACTATTAACTATGAGTCTATTTCAAAATAGGGACAAAGAAGAGCGTGTGTGTGTGTATGTGTGCGTGCGTGCGTGTGTATGCCTGTGTGTTCTATTCCCATGTGCACATTTACACTGAGTTTATAAAAATCAATGACCACAAACCACACAAGATACATGGCCGAGTCTCCAGGTATGTGAAACAATAGGACACAAATATGGCAGAGATTTGAAAATATTTGCACATGTTGGATGACAAGTGATAGAAACTTGACAAAAGTGTTAATAGAAATAATGCAGAATTTGGATCTTAATTATTATCAGCATAAATGGAGATCATTGACTTGGAGTCCTGGTCAGCAAGCACAGAGTAAGAACAAAGAAAGGAGATTTGTGACAGAGAATCTCTCTCTGTCCTTTGTTTAAAAGCATGCAAACTTTAACAACCAGTTTGCAGCTTCCAATTAGTCAACACAGTAAAACAAAGAAAAAACTAAATTAGTGAACTATATCTTTTTCTGCCTTAATTGGAGTTTGCTGTGAGCATGAGAGGAATAAGGCTCAAGTCTCTAAAGCGTGACTGTGGACTCTGAAGGAATACAAACGCATTTTGAGTTTGTTCAAATGCAGTATAAATTGTTGGGTGTTGATTTTACAGATGGATCAAACTCCAAATTGCACGAATGCACAAACTCGCTGCACACCATTCACACACCTGAGTGAATGGTGTGCAGCGCGTTTGTGCAGCGGCCCGGCTGTCCAAAGGAGCTTAAACCAGCTGTTTCACATATCTGTTAAAGTGAATGTAAACTTGAACGCACAAAATGAAAGACAAGAACATGCGTGATGCAAATGAACAACAATCCTTTTATGGTCCGATTGAGAGAGCAGAACAAAGGCTGGTGAAGTCCTTTTGATGGTTTGCGGGGGGTGATGTACACTCGCTTTACGTGCTTCCAGTTGCTGTAAACTGACTAATAAAAGCTTGCCTCCTATCTGTGGATGCATGTTACCTACAGTGCGGTGAAGGGCAAAATACTTTTATTTTCAGGAATATCACAAAGACACAAGAAGAAAGAGGGCCTGTTTTTGCTAGATGAGTTTCGTATTACTATTTAGACCTGAATAGCATTTTTAGGACTGGATTTTAGTCATAATAGTAAAGAAACAATAATTTTTGGCCTGTAATTAACCATTTCCAATAATATGATTATAGGATTTCACTGATACTGGTGTAAGTAGTAAGAAAGCGGTTAGGAGCTAATCAGTAGTAATTCCAGTAAGCTACTCCACTAATTCTTATCGTAATAACTTTGTCCTTACACTGTACCTATCTGGCTAGTAGCTTTTACACAGAAACAAGCAAAATGCACCATCCTAATTGGCTAATGTGTTTTTCAACAAAGCAGCTGGTATCCAGTGAAACGTGATTAAGCAAATAATCTGATATCTAAGAGTGTGTATTTGTAAAGGCAGCAAATTCAAATGCAACAAAACATACAGACTATGAGCAAGGCTCATAGGAAAACAGCACAAAACAAAAGCAGAAGCATGACAATGAGTTGCACAGTAACTTAAATATTGCTCCGAGTTAAGTGTGACATGCGACAATGTCATGTGACATTTAGGGGCTGATGGGTAATATATTCAAGAGCTGATTTGCCATACAGTCTGGCTCAGAAGAGCAGAATCCAGAAATGTACAGGTCAAAAATCAGGTGGCAGTTAAGAGAAGGTAAAATAGCTACTGAATGAAAGAAATGTGACTTTAACATCCTGTGTTCTTTAACTAAATTAGGTTCTCTGGCAGTTTAATTGTTATTATTATTTGATGAAATATGTTGTATTGCTGTATTGCTGTAGAGTGACTGAACCATATACACCTCTATCCTATACAGTAAGATGTAGTGAATATAGAGACACCTTTATTTTATATAACAGAGAAAGATCATAAAGTGAAACAACACTGTACACTAAACACCAGATAGACTGCAGCCTCAACATAATCAATGCACTAAGGTGTCTCAGAGACGGAGAGAGAATGGATTGAAAATTGCTGGAAAGATGGCAGGTCATTCGTTCTTGTCTCACACATAAAACCCAAAGCGCACTATGAAAAATCCATCTGGCCAGGAAAAAAAAAAATGATAGTCAGTTAGTGAATGTCTCAGTGGCACATGGAACATCAACTGCTTCATTAGGACTCTCATGGTACAACGAAGATGATTCGTCAGGAGGATTTTTAGGAAATTCAGCACAAACAGAGCAGCAGTGGCATCTCTTGGGGATTTTCACACTAGAAGCAGTAAATGCAAAGAGATCACATAGGAATGTAATGATGTAATGAGCTTGACCTTTTCCACAAGCTATTTTGGCAAGGTCAGCATACTAATTCAAGCTTATACAGAACAGGATAACAGAGCTTTCATTTGCAGGGTGTACAGGAAAGAATTCAAATGCTGAGGATTTGGGGTGAAACCTATATCAGGGAGAGTGTATTGTACATAATTATATCATAAAACAGTTTGATGAGATTTGTTCCAATATGTTCAACAGAGTGCTGTGTTCAGGTATGTCAAAAAAAGACAATATAACATGAACGATATGAAAAATTACCGATACTGATCTGCTTTTTGCATTTCTTATCTTCTTACTTATAATTTATTTCAAATATCTGAGTAGTAGTGACAGTTACATTGAACATAAAAAAGCAGCTTGTTCAGTAATAACTCAAATAGCTTTTCACCAGATGACTTCTAGAGTGCTATATGGATTACAAACTTTTGTAGGACAAGCAAGAAGCTAGCATCCCCCTGGTTCTCCTGTCAAAAAGCCAATAGGATTTTTCCACTGGTTTTTGAGTCATTGCAGAAAATAAACTCTGTAATCAACAAAAACGATTGCCCTGTTCGGGGTCACAACAGCATATTGTCCAATCTACACATTTTTATTTTGGCACAGGATTTTCAACAAATGCCTATTTTATCCAGGCTTGGGACCGGCCCTGAAAGTTGAATGGGAATCGAACCTAGGCTGTGGCAAAAAGAGCATGGGAGCCTGATTCTGGTTTACCAGGGACACTTTCATTTATCAAGATAATCTTCACAAATAAACACACCACAAATTATTACATTTTAAAGCCTAAGATGAATTATGAGAAGTAAAACTAAGACTACGCCATGGTCACATGACATCAACATCACTACCACTAAACTTTAGACGGCATCAGAATCTAATTTAAAGAACTTAGAGGGATCCAATTTGCTCTTTTTTAAAATTAATTTAAACAAATGAAAAATTGGAGCTGGAACAATTTGTAAGAGTATGAGAAAAAACACAACAAGGCTGTAGTAGATGAGTTTTCCTGTTCGGCGTGATGACTTTTCATAGCAACCTCTGTTGTAGTCCCATTTAGCCACTTGTTAGCAATGACCTTTTTCAAGACATGTACAAGTTTAAAAGATCCTTGTGAGTTGGGGATTACTGATATATATTTTATTTAGTAGAATAAAAAGTCAAAATATCCTGTGCTTATGTTAAGCACAGTCCTTATTTTCGGTATTTAACCAAAAGCTTATTCAAAAAAACCATCAACTTCAGGGTGACAGAGCTGGAGAAGCTAAAAAGTTCATATCCGGATTTTAGGACTCATTCTTGCAGAACTCTATTAATTCGTATTTGAGTTATTTTATTTATTGGTCACTACTTTTCTCTTGAAGAACTTCTACTCGTCAGTGTTCTGCACTCTTTCCAACACTGCCTAGAGCTGATGATTAAACGTTGATGGTATAATAAAAACCTTCCTACAGAAATACATTACTCTGTGATAGGGTTATAGTTCAATAAACTCTGTGTATAATCTGGACTTGAGACTCAATACAGTACATTTTCAGTACAGAATCAGATGTTGCTGATGTCGCATCGAACACACGATTCAGCAGGCAACACTTAGGTAGTCTTTGACGTTCACTGTAGTCAGAAGTCAGAAAAACCTGACACCCAGCATGGAAAAGTGCACTGGTCAGAATTCCAAGTCAAGAACTTCCAAGGCAAAATCCACCTAGCCTGCGCTCTCTGACATAAACACACCCGATGTTGTAACATACACAGATTTCCTTTTGATCATTTTCTACTTGCTTTCACTGAATATGTATTTTTAAATTGGGGAAAGTCAGAGACCAAGTCAGAACCAGTCAGAGACCAAGAGCCACATTTTTTACTGTGTTACCACAAAGAGCCACATCATACACATGGGCACACATGAACATCACCTTTTTTCCCTGCCATTTTGAGAGCGAACTTGACACAAATTGTTTACTCAAATGATCTTGCTCCTACTGGGAAACTTTGAGGTATTTTCATTCCACTCACATGCGCGTTTGACAAAAATACCTTATTGAACTCAAGCGAAGCAAACACGCACAATAAATAGACACAAATACAAACTTCGATATGAACGTACAGTAAGAGCCGCATGAAACCTGGCAAAGAGCCGCATGCGACTTGGGAGCTGCGGGTTGGCCACCCCTGGTCTAAAGGGTAGATTTCTATTGATTCTTGATATTGAGTTCAGCCTAATTGTAAGATGATAAAACCATTTTTATAAAAAATAAATAAATAAATAAATAAATAAATAAATAAATAATACAATACACATTAATTTTTATAAAAAATGGTTTCATAAAAACATTTTTTTCCAGCAAAGATAAACAAATAAGTTGACTGTTCTTATATGTCCTTTTTCATTCCTAATTGTCTTCATGTTGATTAAATTCTGAGACTAGACATAAAATTTGACATTGTTCTGGGCAACCATGCTTTTCTGAGAATCGGGAATCTGGGAATACAATGCTCTTTTCCAAATACAATGAAATGTAGCATGATACCTGTATGAATAATAATAATAAGACTTAATTGCCATGTTTGTTTGTATTCTTAAATGACTAATCAGCTTGCAGCTAAAAAACGTCTTTGTCCAGATTCCGGCACAAATACAAAATGCACACATCAGCATTTCAGCTTAAACACTGTGAAGTCCATCCAGCCTTAAGGATGGGAATAAATTTTGTTCACCATTTAAGAGCAAATGCTTCAGCTTTGAAGGTTACAGTACAGATCAGTACAAATTAATGGTGTAACACTACACAAATTTCACAATAGACCACTTTTACCACTGTAAACACCATGAAAACTGGCCATCGATCTCCAGGCCATGCATTTATATTTAGGTCAGGCAGCTGCTTTAATCAAGTAATGTAGTAAAATAGCAATACATATATATATATTAATAAACAAGATGCAAGAAAATTCCACTTAGGTGTCTTGTGAAAATATGGAAATCTGAACACATTGAATGGAACAGTAGAAATAATACCAATTAATGTGTGTAAATGTCATCAAAAAGATAAAATGTAATAGCATATACATATATGTTCCTTGGATTTATTTATTTTTTTCTTGGATTATTTTAAATAAAGATACATCAATGTATCAGTCGCCAACATTCGCCTGATCTGTTTTTGTCAAGATTTTAAAACAACCATGATGCCAGAATCATAAAGTACTAATAGTGTCCTTGTATGCATCTTGTATTGGAGTGAAATGTGAAGGTACTGATACTTACAATGTTGATAAAGCTGCAGTGTAAAATATTAATGATAAAAAATAAATATCAGTGGTTTAATATGTAATAAACTATGATTAAAACAAACCTAAGAGGTAATAGAAAATTTGCAACAATTCTATGTAAGATATGAGAATATTTAAATAATTTTGGAGGAGGTTGAGGAATAAAAAAAAAGTGGTATTTTAGAACTGTATGAAATCCTGGGTCGCAGCTGTGTTGATTCAGATGTCACGGCTTCGTATCACGGATTTGTTGTTTTTTCAATAACATCTGATCATAAACCTTTGTGTTTGCTAGTATGAATTGTTGATTAAAAAGTTTTTCCACCACAGTGGTCAGGCAGATTCATGAGTGAAACATGGTTGGACACCGTTTCTGATCGCTTTTCTGTGTAGAAAGATAACCAGTGCCTATAACCTGATCGACAAACCAAGAGAGGATTGTCATGTTTCCAGTCAAGAGCTCTCCTGAAGGGTTTATTAAGCCAAAAGACATTTAACCAAATGTAATGAGTCAATCCTTTGTGTTACATGAGCAAATGTAACCCTAAGCCCCATAGGCCTGAATCAGAAGTCCATCTGTATGCTGCTAATCTTTAACCTTATTCGACAAGACAAATTCAAATCTATACTTATTCACACGATCTGTTTGCCCTTAACTTCCAGCATTTACTTAGATGATGCACTCATAGGATTGTGTGATAGGTTTCTGAGACTTTTACTTACATCTGTGTCTGGCCCCTTGTCAGCTCCTGGACAGGAGAATGAGACGAACTCATGGCACCTTTTGTGCACCACAAAACAGCACACTGCAAAAAAATAAATAAATAAAATAAAAATAAAAATTAATTATATAAGAGTTTTATAGCACACTGGATCATATTGAACTTTCAAAAACATTCTGCATACACAAGAAACATCACATGAACAAGAAGCATGCACAGTCTGTAATATTAGGTGGAGAATCATTCCTATGCTCATCATCAACTGCTCCAGTAGATGAAAACGGGATGAAGAAAAAATTTAATTCATGGTTTTGCACAGTTCTTCACACACACACACACACTATTTGTATTTTAAAAGTCAAGTCCAACTGATTAAACAGACTGCACATTGAACAGATTTTTACATAGTCTTACTGTCCATTCTAACTCAAGCACTCTCTCTTTATTTTCACTTGATTATGACCAAGTTAAGTTTATCTTATATTCACATTAACAAACTGCTCATTATACATATACATAATACCCTAATATACAGTTTTAAACTGCCAACCTGTTTATATTTTCCATAAAGTTAATCTGTACAGTGACTTTTGTTTCAGTCTGTAAATAATGTGAGAGCTTTGTACTGTATATGTATATTCATATGTATATTTATTCTTTCATATTCGTGATATTTTTGAGTATTTGTGAGGCTTGTGTTAATTCCTAGAACTCCCCGTTGCTCTTGTGTTGTGACTGTGTTAAATTTTCTCTTTGAGGTACTCAAAGAGTACTGACTGTACTCTACTCCACTCTACTCTACACTACTCCAGTCTACTCTACTCTACTCTACTCTAATCTACTCCAGTCTACTCCACTCTAATCTCCAGTCTACTCTACTCTACTCTAATCTACTCCAGTCTACTCTACTCTACTCTAATCTACTCCAGTCTACTCTACTCTACTCTACTCTAATCTACTCCAGTCTACTCTACTCTAATCTCCAGTCTACTCTACTCTACTCTAATCTACTCCAGTCTACTCTACTCTACTCTAATCTTCTCCAGTCTACTCTACTCTAATCTTCTCCAGTCTACTCTACTCTACTCTAATCTTCTCCAGTCTACTCTACTCTAATCTACTCCAGTCTACTCTACTCTACTCTAATCTACTCCAGTCTACTCTACTCTACTCTAATCTACTCCAGTCTACTCTACTCTAATCTTCTCCAGTCTACTCTACTCTAATCTCCAGTCTACTCTACTCTACTCTAATCTACTCCAGTCTACTCTACTCTACTCTACTCTACACTACTCTACTCTACTCTAATCTACTCCAGTCTACTCTACTCTAATCTACTCCAGTCTACTCTACTCTAATCTGCTCCAGTCTACTCTACTCTACTCTACACTACTCCAGTCTACTCTACTCTACACTACTCCAGTCTACTCTACTCTACTCTACACTACTCCAGTCTACTCTACTCTACTCTACTCCAGTCTACTCTACTCTACTCTAATCTTCTCCAGTCTACTCTACTCTACTCTACTCTACTCTACTCTAATCTACTCCAGTCTACTCTAATCTACTACAGTCTATACTACTCGTCTACTCTACTCTTCTCAACCCTTCTCTACACCTCTCCAGTCTACTTTACTCTAATCTACTCCACTCCACACTACTCGTCTAGTCTACTCTTCTCAACTCTACACTACTCCAGTCTACTCTACTCTAATCTACTCCAGTCTACTCCACTCTAATGTACTCCACTCCACACTACTCGTCTACTCTACTCTTCTCAACTGCTCTCTACACTACTCCAGTCTACTCTACTGTAATCTACTCCAGTCTACTCTACTCTAATCTACTCCAGTCTGTACTACTCGTCTACTCTACTCTTCTCAACTCAACTCTACTCCACTCCACTCTACTCTACTCAACTCTACTCCACTCTACTCTACTCTACTCTACTCTACTCTACTCTACTCTACTCTACTCTACTCTACAACCTGTATCCATACCGTCCTGTTCTGGATAAGATTAGTCTGCACCAGCTATAAAGCATATAATAAAAAAATAAATACATCACATCAAGTCATAAATGACTTATACATAAACCAATAGATAAAAAAATAAAGACTTTTTATTACTTGATTTTCATTAAAATGAGGTCAGTTAATATGAGAGAGCTCAAAACACCATCATCCAGATTCAATATGTCATTTAAATAATCTGCTCTATTTATTTTATTATTCATAGATTGAAGTGGTATACTCCCATATTAAAATGTAGAGTTTCTATAGGAAATGTGTAAATATTGGCAGGCCTGCAGATATGAGCAACACTGGTATAACCTTTGGAAGTGTTTTGGTTTGGAATCACCAGTTATGTTTTTACCAGTGCAAATAACTTTCATTAGCAGGAACTCTGGAAATCCCTCTACAGCTACCTGACAATGACAATGACAATGACACACACACACACACACACACACACACACACACACACACACACAGATCAATCAACAGCCTACAGCTCCACTATAATAAGTGAGCCACACACATCAAACAGGATGTGAGTAATCAGCCAATAAAAGTATAACTGACACGTTTTATTAAAGTTAATGACAGGCCTTGTTTTATTAACAGCAAATAGAATTTGGCATAGGCCTAAAATGACAAAATATGTTTAATTGGACCTTTGAGAGCAGTGCCGGGATTCAACAATTATATTCCAATAGGTGCATGAAGTCTTTCTTTTCCTCTATATAAGTATATATACTACCACCTGTGCAGACCACAGAGCACAGATTGATTTGAGTGAAACAAAAATGAATAAAAGTGTGTATGTGTCTAGAGGAGTGGGAGAGTGTGTGTTAAAATATCACAGCTCGACCTTTCCATATTCTTTTCTTCAACCTCTCTGAATATTGAATCACATTTATTGCAGAATTACTAATCATTACTGCCAATCAATATCACATGCCATCAGTCTGATCAATCCCATGATCATGAATCCTGCTGCAACACAGCACACCCAGAGGGTTTTGTTTTGGGTGTGAAAGAGCAGGAGACATTGAATTGGATGATGGTTTTGGACTGAAGGTTTGTAAGTCTGAGTAACTGAATAGGAGCTTATCAATCCAACAGGTCTATGAAGCAATGCTAGAAGATGCTAGAAGCAATTTTTCTATTTTTCTTGGCTTCTGATAGCTTATTGGTCATTTTACATATTTTGAATGTTCTTATGAGCACCAGCTATATTATATCATATCCAGAGATATTTATTAATAAATTAACCCAATGGTTGGTACTGTAGTCATCTAAAAGATTAAATTTCACACTGGCCAAAATACAAACAAACTAGGCTATCATGAAACGAGCATGAAACAGACGCACTGATATTGCAATATATAATGACAACATAAAACATGACTTAAACCAAAACCTGAATCCGGTGCAGTCACATCAAATCAAGTAGCTTTTATTGTCAGGACGTTTCTCCAGGACCATGGGGCTTCATAAAACAACACTGAGCTGCAGACTTAAAGTTATTTGTCCTAGCCACATAAAGACAGACAACAAAAACACTACAGGACAGATATATAAAATAGCACTGACCAGTATACATTCTGTAACTCAGCATTTGTGCAAAATAAGAGGATTGTAAACATCTAGCAGTCACAAACTCCACTAGGGATAAGCAATAACTAAAGACAAGCGCAGAGATAAGGACTGGAGGCCTGGTCTTGTGAAGCTCCTCCAAAACATCATCATTGCAGGTTGACTGCTGCATGATTTCTGTACAGTGTTGGTCTGGCAGTCATATACATGAACATGCTTCCTCTGGACATAAATAGCACAATTTTGGATTCAAAGTGGGTGTTGCATGCTACTGTCACACAGCCATCTTGGATCTCTCGCTCATGATGTGAGTGTCAGGTGAGATCCAGTGGGGTGATGGG